>NW_016826966.1:1078163-1100644 GCF_001698545.2 Rhinopithecus bieti | reverse complement strand
ACCCACCTTCTTCCCTTGAAGCTAGGTGACCAAAATAAACTTGCAGTTTTGCTCCTACCCTTGCCTAGTAGCTGGTTCTTTTGTACCCGCTCTGGTGGTCTTAGAAAAACAAAACAAGAACTTTAGTAACTACATACAGTTATCAAAATGTTTTATATCCGGTCCTTTTTGCTTTCTAAAAGAGGGCTAAATGACAATATAGATAACCTCAAGTGAATTGGGAGTTGTTTTAAATAACAGTCCAAAGTTTTGGATTCTGTTTAAGCTCCCTGCACTTTTTTCAGATTCTTTGAAAGTAGTTTCCTTATGAGATTTCTGTTTAGATTGGAAATTCAATGGGAAAAACTGGTTGACAGTATTTCAACATTTCTAGTGCTGGTTTCACTTATTATCTGAAAGCACTGAGGGATCAACAATAAAAAGTAGTGAAAATGGAATTTTGATTTAACTTTTTTGAAGTTCTAAAATATTTTGACTCAAGGCAAAATTTGGAGAAATGGTGAAAACCCACTTTAGCATATGTATTTATCTCCTATTGGTCCACTAAAAACGAAGTCTCAAGAAATCAATAAAGTTGCCTAAGTATTATTTCTAAATTATAGTTAACATTTTAAATAGAATGCCTAAAATGAAATTTAAGTCTGATAATAGAACCTTAAAACATATATGACAAATATTTTAAATACATTATATTTGATATGTTTTTGTTTAAAATCATATCACTATTGTATTTAATTTATTCTGATTTCCAAATGACAGACTTCTTTGTATATAAAGTTACTGGCAGCATCATTATTTTTTATGTTGTAAGTTTCTCTATGTCAGAATATTATTAGACAAGTAACACTACTTTTAACAACATATTAAAATATTTGGTGGAAGATGCTATTTTGAGTACTTACATCACTTGCATCCACACAAATACACAAAATAAAGAAAATTTTAAATTATCTTTTATCTTAGATATGGAAAGTTTACAAGACTGACCTAGAAGAATTCAGAAACAAGATAAACAGCGACATCATGAACAACCACCACCACCAAAATTAAAGCATACTAGTAAGTATAACATTGTTCACAGCTGATCAACATCACACCCAAATATAAGTACTGCATATATAACCCTAGCCCAGCTAGCCTTTAAACCATTGAATGGTGTTGCTTGTGTTGCTATTGTTGCTAATAGTTGATTTCTCTCTTTTTTTGTTCACATTTCCTGGTTTATTATAAGGGATATTACAAGGGATACATATGAAAAGATGCATAGGGTGAGGTATGGGGGAAGGGGTGTGAAGCTCTCTGAAGCCTGACCTCTTGGGTTTTTATGGAAGCTTTATGAGGTCAACATTCCTTCCCCCCAGGTTATAGGGTAGGACCCTTTCTGAGAAAGGCCTCATGACTCACAACCAGAAAGGTGGAGGAAGATTAAAGTCCTGCCTTGGAGCAGGTAAAAGAAAGGAAGGAAAATACCTGAGCATTCTGTTTTCTAAGGCCTAAAGCAGCCAATATTATAACAAAAGACTGCGACAAGGGCTCTGGGAGTTATAAGCCAGTTCCTGGCTTATATTTTATATGTTCTATATTATATATACACATATAAGTATATTATGTTATATATACATATAAATATATATTTGTGTGTATGTGTATCAAATAACACCACAGGCCAACCTCCAGTTTTTGAACATGGATCCTTTCCATGAAAAGAATATACACAATCATTAATAATTAGTCCAGTCCATTACATTGTATGAATGTCTTCCAGAGTGAGGCTTCTCAGGTTTGTAGCTTACTTTCAATCTCATAAGGTTCCAAAAGCAGAAGTAACCTCTGCAAATATATATATATCTTTACCCTTTTAGGCATCTGGGATAATTGAGCAAAGAGACAACGTCGTCTCTTGCTCTGAGACCCTTTCCAGTTGTTAATGTAATATTGAATTTCCTTCAAGTTGTAACCCATATATTCATTTCTTTACCTTCAACTATTCTTCCTCTTTTTCCCCATTTATTATTTATTTTTACCAGACTTTTCACCTTTGGAAAGGATGTTAAGTTCAGCCACTACGCTGGTCCAGATTGCTGGTAGTGATACCAGTCTGGCAAGTGCCTCCCCCTCAGTCCATTCCTGTTCATATAGCATAGAATTACAGCAGTTCCTAACTAGTGAGCACTTTAACCACCAGGCAATATAGCTGTTTTCATTCTTAACTCCAATTTTGCTAGATTGAATGAAGGCACAACGCATTCCCATCAAGTCCTTAGGAATTCTGACATAAGTTTGAAAAACATAGTTACCGTTTTTTGATTAGAAATCATACCTGCTTCCAGCACTTGTAGTTGCAGCCCTGGTTCCAGGAGCACTGCGTCAAAAAAAATTCTTTTGAGGTGATTTGGGGAATAAAGAAAAAATTAATAGTTGTTACACTAGTATACTCTTCCCTTGTCAAGAATTGGTTAGTCAAACCAACATCCTCTCCACCTCCTCTTCCCAGATCAACCACAAAGAGAAAAAAAAAAACTAGTGGGGACACTCCTTCAAGTTTCCACTCATGCTGAGTGCGAGCACACACTCATGGAGGCACAGAAGGCAGCCCTGCATGCTTTCATCTGCCCTTTCTTTAGATAGCATTTTAATTTCTCATTTCCACTTCTCTATCAAACTATTACTCAAAGGACGGTATCTCTCTGCCCACTGCTCTGTATTATTGGTTGTATAGTGTGTTCCTTGGTCTGAAGAAATGACAGCTGTCCATCGAAGTTCATGCTGTATCTTTTTTTCATGTGTGTGTGTGTGCGTGTTGATGGCACTCTATTTGCATCTTCTACCCGATAAGCAAGTCCACTTAAGTCAGTGTCTATTCCTGTCGAGACCCATTTGTATCCCCCAGGGCTGGCAGCCTCAGTCTCACTTTTCAGAAATGTCCAGAGTCATTTCCCCCAGGAATCTGCCACATAGCCATCAGCAGTTTCTGATAAATAGAGAAATAGAACACTCTTGCTGACAAATAGAACAGCCCTTACTGGCTTTTTTGTGCCTAAGAGAGTGCAAAAGATACACGACTAGACTTAATATATCTCTGTACAGCTACAGTACTTCTGTATCCACTAATTTCAAGGACCCGGATGGTTACCTCCGTGGAGCACACAGGGATATCAGCTTATTGATTCCAGTCACTTTCCAAACTTGGAAGGGAGTTCTTCTGGTGGGAGTTGATTTGTTCACCTTAATACACCCCTCAAATCTCCATAGGACTGTGATCCATATGGGCATCCCTCTAAAGGGACAGGTTTCTATTGCCCTTCTGCCTGACCATGTGGCCGGGCTGTTGGTCACTGCCCTTGAATCCAAAACGCCCAAACACAGAGTCTCCTACCACTATTTAATTCTTCCATTACTGTTAGGAAAACAGCATGTAATTCAGCTTGCTGTTCTGATTTGTTTGTACCTTCTTGGACCAAAGTAGCAGCCTTCCAAACAGGACTTGTCCATTCACTTTGAAACTACCATCTATAAACCAACCAGCTCCTTTCAATTAAGAGCTGTTCCAAGGCACTGTTGCTAGAATTCAGCAGCACAGTTCCATAGTCAGTTTTAGGGGTAAAGTCTCTCTGATTGTGAGTATCTCCTCTTAGCATTACCAAAGTACAGTGATTCTGTATGAACCGTTGTCATTTTATTATGGGATGCTTCTGGGACTATCATCCCTATTAGAGCATTTCTCTGACATCACTCAGGACAGACATCATGGGTATTTTTGGTTTCGAGATCATGTTATGCCCTTCAGTCACAGAGGTAACTTCAATTAATGTCCCATAATAAGGTAATAAATGTCCCTGAAGTGGAAGTTCTCTAGCCCAAAGTTCTGGTAGTTGTTGCTGGGAGACTCTCACGGGCTTATGGGAAAAGCTTCTCCCTGAGTCTAAGCCCAAGGGAATGTTCTGCAGAGCATCCACAGGCTTTTCCCATAAGCCACAGGGAATACTCTGCAGAGGGCAATCAGATGAAGAATTTGTCCCTATCAGCATTCCAGCTTCTACTTGACACTGTGAACTTGGGCAGTCTTACTGGTTTCCATTTAACATGTCCAATTACAACTACTTGAAGGGCAAATTTACATGCCTTCTGTTTTACAATCCTAGGTAGGGAGACATCTCCCAGTCAGACACAAAGTCCATTTTTATAAAACATTTAGGTAAAGGAGACACAGCTTCTTTAGATAAAATCTGTTTAAACATTTTAACTTTCATAATACCATCAACTCTCACATGTTTTACATTTTATATCCAGGAACTTCTCCACCCTCAGACCATTGTGCAAAAGACTTTGGATCCTCAGCCAGGGGTTGAGCCAGAGGACTCTGGCCCTTTCATCACTCTATCTTCATCAGTCTGCCTAACTCTTGCCCCAGGCAATTTTGGATCAAATTTCCCATTGTAGTCTCTGCCTTCCAACTTTAAAATTTTTTTCAATCTGGGTTAAATATAGAAAACTGGTTTGTGGTCCTTTACTGTCTAGCAAGACCTCCCTTGGCTGCACCCAAACTTTGATAGTGTTGTATAAAGACCGTTGTTTGAACCCCATCAATTTCCATTGTATTCATTCCAAATTTTAGTAGCCATCTAAAGATTTCTAACCTACTGGAACAAGTCCCATGACTCTTTTCTTTCTTTTCCTTGTAGTTTTCCCCCATCAATGTTTCATTTATTCAGCTTATTTCTTAATAACTGTTTAAAATTTCCCACGTTGCTTGGATGAGTACTTTGACACCCTCTTTTTCCTTTTCCCATTCTCTTGTTAATTAACCTAATGTTTTTATTAGTATCTATAAGACCCATAAGGGGATATAGAGACAGCAAATTTGATAAGGCTTTTTGAACTGTTGTTCAGCTCTGCAGGAGTAAGATCACACAGAGTGCCCATGTAAAGGGGCTGCCTTAACCACAGCCATTACCTAAGTAACAGGTATATTCAGCAGGTAAATACCCTGGTTATCATAAATCCAGTTGCACATGGCTTGCGTACGACGTGTATCAGCTACTTCATCTGGGTTTTACAATAGGCATTTATAAGTAGAGTCAGACAATTCCCTTCTCAGACTAAATAGACCTTACAGTGGCTTTCATCCAGTCCACCACACTGACCATGGCTTCAGGAATAACTTCCTGTGTGTCTGGATTATATATACCTATCTGTGATTGTGCCATAGTATGCTGTAGGTCCTACATCAACCCAAAATGTGCTCTTTCACTCTGCAGCATTTAAAACCAGAGATACTGCCCCTAAAATATCCTACCTAGTTACTCTCACAATCCCTTCAGTAAATGTTCCTCAGGAAGTTGATGAGACCAATTTACAAAATGGAACATTTCCCCTACATTATACCCTCTCGATTCAATGGTTCCTTGGTTTTGCCTTTCCCCAACATTGACTACCTTCTTGGTGACCAGAGGTCTTAGAGATATTTTCTGTTTCCCTAGCATAATCTCCCCCTTTGTCAGTGGCTTTGAGTCTAGTGGCCTGAGCTCAGACAGACCCACATGTGAGTTTGGTTTGGACTCAAGGCTCTTTCCAGCACTCTCTTCATTTTAGGTATTATAGATAACAATAATCATGGATTGAACATTTCATTTTTTCTTATTATTTTGCATTTCCTTATGCATTCAGTGAACCAACTCCCCAGGATCTGGATCCATCACTAAATTCCACTGGTAACTTTTACCTTTAGTAACCTAGTGGGGCACAGCATGAGTTCTATACCCTGCATGACCTTGTGGCCACCCAGAAATCAAAAGTTGCTCATTTCCCACCATTTCATACTCCTCTTCCCAAAACCACATGTTTCCATGAGCCAGGGCCATTCCAGCAATTGTTTAAGAAAAGCTCTCAAACCATGTTTTCTTTTTTTTTCTCTCTGCACTCATATCACAATAACAATCATTGACACAGAATACTTCTGTGAACAAATGTGTGATGGTTTCTCTCTACCACCAAGCAAGCAATTAATTCTTCAGTGGACATCACCTGGCTGTACCCAATTCAATTCTGACGCTATCTAGCTAGAGATATGGTATGGCTTGGATCTGTGTCCCTGACAAATCCCATGTTGAGTTGTAATCCCCAGTGTTTGAGCCTGGTGGGAGGTGATTTGATCATGAGGATGGAATTCTCTTGAATGGTTTAGCACTATCCTCTCAGTGCTGCTCTTGTGATAGTGAGTGAGCAAGTATCAGATCTGGTTGTTTTAAAGTTGTGTAGCACCTCCCCGACTCTCTCTCTTGGTCCTGCTTTTGCCATTTAGATGTTTGCTCCTGCTTTGTCTTCCTCCATGAGTAAAAACTCCCTGAGACCTCCCCAGAAACTAATGCCACTAGGCTTCTTGTATAGCCTGTGGAATGATGAGCCAATTCAACCTCTTTTCTTTGTAAATTACCCAGTCTCAAGTATACTTTTATAGCAGTGTGAGAACAGACTAATACAAGATACTATCACATCCTACAGATTGAGGGCTCAGTCTCCAAGACTGTATCTCCCAGCCCCAATCACAAGTCAGGGCCTTCAGAACTTCAGACCAATTGGCCTCAAGTAGGGGTTCCCACAACCTTCTCTTTGGATATGATTAATTTGCTGAAGCAGCTAACAGAACTCAGAGAAACACTTACTTTTATTTACTGGTTTATTATAAAGAATATTACAAAAAAATACAGATGAAGAGATGCATAGGGTGAGGTCTGGGGAAGGAGGCGCAGAGTCTCCATGCCTTCCCTGGGTAGGCCACCCTCCAGGAACCTCCCTGTGTTCAGCTATCCAGGAGCTCCTAATAGTTGATTTATTGAAGTACTTTTTATTATATTTTATACATTTTAAATACTGTGGGCAGGCATTATTATTCACATAATATATATGCCTCTTGTATGGCAGAGAAAATTTTTAATGTCAAAAAATTATTACACACCAATGATAAAGCCAGGTTTCACACAGAGGGGCCTGATCCATTTCAGGGTTCAACTATTTAGAATAAATGTGGTATCCAAAATTTGTTTTATTCTTACTATGTTAATGTTGAATCCCTAGCTCTCCCTTTTGAAAAAGCAGTTGCCGCTGAATGTGCTTCTTTAATGACTTTTGGGAGAAAAGTGTCCTGTTTTATTCAAGTTGTACTGCACAATATTTTAGAAGACAAACTTCATGAAAGAGAAAAATCTATTGTACTCTCCTGTAATATGGCAGGGATATACAAATAATGCATGAAAAGACTTGAACACAACCACTGAGCACCTGGCAAGAATTCAGCAAATGTTAAGTATTAGTAATATTTACATGTTATTATTTCTCACAATAAATGATTAAGGTAGAAGTACTTTTCTTAAACATGAAGAAACTGATATATAGTTTAAGTATTGTACCTAAGAATTCTCAGGTTAAAAGTTTCAAAGTTAGGGCTTTAAATTAGCTATGATTAACTACAAGGGCCAGCCTCTTTCTTTAGTGCAAGAGTTTTATGGGATAGCAATTCTACAACCTCTCTGTGATTGAGAATCAACTGGGGAGGCTTTTACAAAAAATTATTGATCAGTTTCTGAGAAGATGATGGAGTAGGAAGGATTAGGAAACTATCTCCCCAGTTAGAAACAATTGCCCTGGCATAATCTGTTTGACATAACTATTTGGAATCCTGGAGTCTATTGAAGGCTAGTATCTTCTAGAGAAAGTCTTGGATGGTAAATTGCAATTAATTTCAGTCAATTTCAGTTCTGAGTGCAATAGCCACTTCCGATTCCCCACTCCCAGCCCTGTGGCAGGCAACTGTGCACTTGTTCCTGAAGCAGTTTGCATATAGCTTGCAGGAGGCAAGGTAAGCAAAAAGGATCCTTTTTTCCAAGTATCAGAGATCACTAATTGCTGCTTCTAATCATCAAGGTACAGACAAAGAGGTAGGCTTTATGGTTTGGCTGTGTCACCACCGAGATCTCATCTTGAATTGTAGTTCTCATGATCCCCAAATGTAATAGGAGGGACTCAGTGGGAGGTAATTGAAACATAGGGGCAGTTTCTCCTGTGCTATTCTTGTGACCGTAAGTTCTCACAAGATCTGATGGTTTTATAAGGGGATTCTCCCCTCACTCAGCTTTCGTTCCTGTTCTCCCTGCTGCCATGTGAATAAAGATGTGTTTGCTTCTCCTTCTGTCATGATTGTAAGTTTGCTGAGGCCTCCCCAGCCATGCTGAATTGTGAGTCACTTAAACCTCTTTCCTTTATAAATTACCCAGTCTCTGGTATTTCTTCATAGCAGCATGAGAACAGATTACTATAGTTAATTGGTACCACAGAGAGTGGGATGCTGCTACAAAGATACCCAAAAATGTGGAAGCAACTTTAGAAGTGGGTAACAAGCAAAGGTTGAAGCAGTTTAGAGGGCTCAGAAGAAGACAGGAAAATGTGGGAAAGTTTGGAACTTCCTAGAGACTTGTTGAATAGTTTTCACCAAAATACTGATAGCGATATGGTCAATGAAGTCCAGGCCGAAATGGTCTCAGATGGAATGAGGAACTTGTTGGGAACTCTTGTTATGTTTTAGCAAGGAGACTGGCAACATTTTACTGCCTGTTTCCTGTAACGTTAAACTTGAGAGAGATTATTTAGGGTATCTGGCAGAAGAAATTTCTAAGCAGCAAAATGTTGAGTGCTGTTTAAAGCATTTATGTATTCACAAAGATATGGTTTGAAATTGGAACTTATGTATAAAAGAAAAGCAGAGAATAAAAGTTTAGAAAATTTGCAGCCTGACAATGTGATAGAAAAGAAAAAGCCCATTTTCTGAGGAGAAATTCAAGCCAGCTTCAGAAATGTGTGTAACTAGCGAGGAGCCAATTGCCCAGACAATGGGGAAAATGTCTCCAGAGCATGACAGAGACCTTTGTGGGAACCCTTCTCATCACAGGTCTAGAGGCATAGGAGGGAAAAATAGTTTCCTGGGTCAGGTCCAGGACCCCCCTGCTATGTTCAGCCTTGGGACTTGGTGCCCTGTATCTCAGCTGCTCCAGCCATGGCAAAAAGGGGTCAAGGTTCAGCTCAGGCCATGGCTTTAGAGGATGCAGACCTCAAGCCTTGGCAGCTTCCATGTAGTGTTGAGCCTGCCAGTGCAAAGAAGTCAAGAATTGGTGTTTGGGAACTTCTACCTGGATTTCAGAGGATGTATGGAAATGGCTGGATGTCCAGGCAGAAGTTTTCTACATGGGCGTAACCCTCATGGAGAACTTCCACTAGGGCAGTGTGGAAGGGGTATGTGGGGTTGGAGCTCCCACACAAAGTCCTCACTAGGACACTACCTAGTAGAGCTGGGAGAAGAGGGCCACATCCTCCAGACCCCAGAATAGTAGATCCACTGACAGCTTGCACTGCCTACCTAGAAAAACTGCAAACATTCAACAGCAGCCTGTGAAAGGATCAAGAATGGTGGGGGCTGTACCCTGCAAAGCCACAGGGGCAGTGCTGCTCAAGGCCATATTCACAAAGATATAGCCCAAAAGGTGGGACCCCACCCAGAGTCCATGAAGTCAAATCAGATAATTTTGGAGCTTTAAGGTTTAATGACTCCCTTACTGGATTCTGGATTTGCATGGGTCCTACAGCCGCTTTGGTTTAGCCAATTTCTCCCATTTGAAAAGTGTGTATTTACCCAATGCCTGTAACCCCATTGTATCTAGGAAGTAACTAGCTTGCTTTTGATTTTACAAGCTCCTAGGCAGAAGGGACTTGCCTTGTCTCAGATGAGACTTTGGATTTGGACTTTTGGGTTAATGCTGGAATGAGTTAAGACTTTGGGAGACTGTTGGAATGGCATGATTGTGTTTTGAAATGTTAGAACATGAGTTTTGAAAGAGCCCAGAGGTGGAATTATATGGTTTGGCTGGGCCCCCACCCAAATCTCATCTTGAAATGTAGGTCCCATAATCCCCATATGGAGTGGTATGAACACTTTCCTGCATGCTATTATTGTGATAATGAGTAAGTTTTTACATAATCTGGTCGTTTTATAAGGGGATTCTTTCTTCACTTGGCTCTCATTCTTCTTCTCCTTAATCCCGTGTGAAAGAGAATGTGTTTAGTTCCCCTTCTCCCCTGACTGGAAGTTTTCTGTTCCCTCCCCAGTCTTGTTGAACTGTGAGCCATTTAAACCTCTTTCCATTATAAATTAACCAGTCTCCGATATGTCTTTCTTAGCAGCATGAGAACAGATTAATACAGCAGGCAATGATTTTTCTTGCATTTTCCTCATTTTGGCAAGATTCTGCCCCTCTGATGGAAATAATTTCTGGAAGATTCAAAGGGCCAGCCTCACACCCCACCCCTCCCCACCCACTTCATATTTTCTTTTTGGAAGCCAGACATTAAACACTAGGGCATCACAAGCAACTACCTACATAGGAAAAATTAAAAGTGGCCATGCGTCTGTAGGAAGAGGTGCTAGCTCAGAAAAGACCTGAGAAGACCTCAAGTTTACACTCAGGTTGTTCATTAGCACACAGACAACCAAACAATTTAAAAACTTAAAACAATGAACAAATCAACAACAAGAAAAGAGCAAACCCTGCACAAAGGGGAGACTCTGATTTTCAGAATTGCCACGTTAATAGATTCCAATGTTTACTTTTCAACAAGGCATACAAAGAAACAGAAATGTATGACCTACTCAAAGGAAAAGAATAAATCAGTAGAAACTCTGAAAAAAGGCCTGAGGGCCACTTAACTAGACAACAACTTCAAAACTACTGTCTTAAAGATGCACAAAAACCTAAACAAAGAAAGATGAGGAGAGAGTCAATAATATGATGCAGAATAAAATAGAAATCTTGATATAGAGGTAGAAAACCATAAACAGAAACCAAAAAGAAATTATGAAACTGGAAAGTACAATAACTAAAATGAAAAATTCACTCGCAAAATTCAAAGGCAGATTTCAGCAGGCAAAAAAGTGGAGTAACAAACCTGAAGACAGAAGAAGGAATTACTGAGTCTGAAGAACAGGCAGAAAAAGTTTGAAGAAAAGTAAACAGAGCCTAAGGAACCCAAATCACCAAGCAGACCACCATACACATGAGAGAGTTCTCTAGAAAAGAGAGAGAGAAATAGGCAGAGAAAATATTTGAAGATACAATGGCTGAAAACTTCCCAAATTTTATGAGATATGATATAAACATTAAAGAAGCTGAACTAACTCTAGTAAAAATAACTCAAAAAAACTTATATAGAGATAGAGCATGATCAAACTTTTGAAATACAAAGAATCTTGAAAGCAAGAAAAGAGAAGTTATTTGTTATATGCAAGGACTTTGCAATAAGATTAGCAGCAGGTTTATTACCAGTAGCTATGGAGGACAATAGGCATAGAACTGATATATTCAAAGTACTAAAAGAAACAACTGTCAACAGAATCTGATATCCAGCAAAATGTTTTTTCAAATGTAAGGGACAAATTAAGCTATTCCTTGTCAATAAAACCTGAAAAAGCTTATTATCATTAAATCTGCCCTGCAAGAAATGTTTAAGGAAGTTTATAAGGGCAAAAGGACACTAGACAGTAATTCAAAGCTGTATGAAGAAATAAAGATGTCAATACATTAAAAGTAAATACATTAAAAATTATACATTAAATTAAAAGTAAATACATTAAAAATTATAAAAACTAGTATTATCGTAACAACTGTTTGTAAATCTGCTTTTTGTTTCCTACAAAATTTAAGAGCCTAATACATTTTAACTAGGTACGTAGCTTTATGACATTGGATTTGGGAATGATGTCTTAGACATAATACCAAAAGCACAGACAGAAGCAAAAAGAGACAAACTGGATTTCATGAAAATGAAAAAGTTGTATATATTAAAAGACAATATAAACTGAGTAAAAGGCAGTCTAACCCACAGAATGGGAGGAAATATTTGCGAATTACGTACAGATATACCGTGTTTAATTGTGTTTCACTTTGCTGAGTTTCACAAATATTGTATTTTTTTACAGAAATTTCGTGTGATCCTTGCATCAAGCAAGTCTATTGGTGGCATTTTTCCAATCGTACGTTCTCAGTTTATGTCTCTCTGTCATATTTTGAAAATTATCATATTTCAAACTGTTTAGTATTATTATATCTGTTATGGTCATCTGTGATCAGAGATCTTTGATGTTACTATTGTAATTATTTTGGAGCATCATGAACTGTGCCCACACAAAATGACAAATTTATTCACTAAATATTGTGTATTCTAACTGCTCCAGTGAACAGCTGTTTTCCCATCTCTCTCCCTCTCACCTCTACTCTTCCTTGAGACAAAACAACAGTGGAGTTAGGCTAATTAATAATCCTGCAGTGGACTATAAGTTTTCAAATGGAAGGAAAAGTCACATTTATCTCACTTAAAACATAAGCTATAAATGATTATAATGAGGAAGACATGTCAAAAGCTGAGATAGATCAAAAAAGGAGGGACTTGGGAGCCAAACAGCCAAGTTGTGAGTACAAAGGAAAAGTTATTAAGGAAAACTAAAAGTGTTACTCCAGTGAACACATGAACGATAACAAAGTGAAAAAACCTTATTGCTGATAAGGAGAAAGCTTGAGTGATCCAGGTAGAAGATAAAAGCAGCAACAACATTCCCTTAAGTCAAAATCTAATCCAGAACATGACTTCTAATTTCTTTCAAATCTCTGAAGGCTGAAAGAGGTGAGAAAGCTGGAGAAGAAAAGGTGGAAGCTAGCAGATGTTGGTTCCTGAGATTTCAAAAAAGAAGTGTCATAATACAGATGTAAAGTTGAGTAACAAGTTCTGATGTAGAAGCTGCAGCAAGTTATCTGATGATTTAGTTTAAAAAAAGTGATGAAGGTGGCTACTCTAAACAACATATGTTTAATGTAGACAATTCAGCCTTACATTGATACAAACTAGGGCTTTCATAGCCATAGAGGAGAAGTCAATGCCTGGCTTCAAAGCTTCAAAGGAAAAGCTATATCTAATGTTAGGGGCTAATGTGACTGGTGACTTCTAGTTGAAGCCAATGCTCATTTGCCATTCTGAAAAGTCTAGGACCCTTAAGAATTATAGTAATTCTATCCTGCTTATGCTCTACAAATAGAATAATAAACGCTTTATTACAGCAAATTTACTTGCTATTTACTATGACTTATCGAATAGGTTAAGCCCACTATTGAGACCTCCCATTCAAGAAAAAAGATTTCTTTCAGAATATTATTACTTATTGACAATGCACTTAGTCACCCAAGGACTCTGATGTAGATATAAAAGCAGATCAATGTTGTTTGTATGTCTGCTAACACAACATCCCTTCTGCAGCCTATGGATCAAGGAGTAATTTTGACTTTCACGTCTTATTATTTAAGAAATACATTTCAGAACGCTATAACTGACATAGACATTGATTACTTGGATAGATCTGGGCAAAGTAAATTGAAAACCTTCTGGAAAATGTTCACCCTTCTAGATACCATTGAGAACATTTGTGATTCATGAGAAGGGGTCAAAATATCAATCTTAATAGGAATTTGGAAGAAGTTGAGTCCAACCCCCATGGGTGCCTTTGAAGGGTCCAAGTCACTGCAGATCTCGTGGAAACGGTAAGAGAAGTGGAATTAGAAGTGGATCCTGAAGATGTGAGTTAACTGTCACAATGATAAAACTATAACAGATTAGTTGTTTCTCATGGATGAGCAAGTAGAACAGTTTTTTGGAATGTAATTTAATTTTGGTGAACATGCTGTGAACATTGCTGAGATGGCAACAAAGGATTTAGAATATTACTTAAATTTCATTGATAAAGCAGCAGCAGTGTTGAAGAGGATTGACTTCAATTTTGAAGCTTTGGGTAAAATGCTACCAAACAGCATGGCATGCTACTGAGAAAGTTTTTGTGAAAGAAAGAGCCAATGGATGCAGGAAACTTTATTGTCTTAGTTTACAAAATTTTTACAGCCACCCCGAGCTTCAGCGGCTACCACTGTGATTACTCAGCAGCCATCAACTTGGAAACGAGGCCCTCCTCTGGCAAAAAAATTATGCCTTGCTGAAGGCTCAGATGATAGCACTTAATAGCAATAAAGTATTTTTTGGCATATTTAAGGTATCTACACTTTTTTGACATAATACTATTGCACATTTACAGAATAGTGTAAACATAACTTTTATGTGCACTGGAAAATCAGAAATTTCATGATTCACTTTATTGCAATGTTTGCTTTATTTCAGTGATCTGGAACAAAACCCACAATATCTCCCAGATATGCCTATATCTGAAAAAGAATTATTATCCAGAATATACAAAGAACTCCCAAAGTTCAACAACAGCAAAACAAATAGCCCAATTCAAAAATGGACAAGGGACTTGAATAGGCATTTCTCCAAAGATGATATACAAATATTCAATAAGCACATTAAAAGATATTCAACATCACTAATCATGAGAAAAGTCAAATAAAAACCATAATGAGATACCACTTTTAGGAGCCAATAAAAATTTCTCCTTCCACCGCTGAAGTTTCATTGATAAATCAATTTTAAAAATGCAGATTAATGGGAGAAAATGCACACAGAACTTATTAATGTGTACACTGGGGCCTTTAGAATGAGAACCCCAAAGATGCAGGGAAAATTGGCCTTTCTGACCATGTATCCCTTCCTTCTGGGTGTGAGGCAGGGCCCTCTCTGGAATGGAAGTCTTATGACCTACAGTCAAATAAGGTGGGTCAGATCTTTTTTTTATAGCCAGTTCTTACACAGAAAGGCAGAAGGAAAGTTGTAGGTTTTATGGCTGCCATGAGGGAAAAGACCTTCTGGTTTCTCTGACACATCTTGGGGAAGAGACGTCCTAGTTTGTATGGCTAGCCTTAGGGGAAAATAGGACTGAGAGATAGGAGAGTATAGGAGAGTAAGCGAAGGTCAGAGATAAACTTTTGCTTCTGAAGCCTTCATTTTGCAGTATTATTTTCTGAGTCTCTACATGTCTCACCCATTAGCATGCTACTATCCAGAAATACCCCCAGATTAAAAGTTGGAAGCCTTGCACACTGTTTTGGGGAATGTAGAATGGTACAGCTAATGTGGAAAATAATATAGTAGTTTCTAAACAAAATTTAAAAGAGAATTATCATGTTACTCAGTTTTTCCACTTTCTGGATATATATCCAAAATAATCAACAGCAGGATCTTGAAGAGATATTTGTACACCCACATTTACAGCAGTATTATTCATGAGAACTATAAAATGTAAGCAACCTTAGTGTTAATTGATAAATAGATAAAGGAGATGTAGTGTATACATAAAATGTTATTCAGTCTTTCAAAGGAGGTCAATTATTACAAATGCTACAATGAGTATGAACCTTGAAGACATGTACTAAGTGAAGCAAGCCCACTGCAAAAAGGCAAATACTATATGATTAACTTATATTAAGTACTTAGAGTAGTCAAAATCATAGAGACAGAAAGTAGAATGGTGGTTGGCAGGGGCTGCGGGGAAGGGGCAATTGAGAGATTATTTAATGGGTATAGACAGTTGTATAAGATAAAAAGTGTTATGGAGATGGATGGTGGTGATGTTTGCATAACATTATGAATGTAGTTAATACCACTGAACTTTACACTTAAAAATGGTTAACATGGCATATTTTATGTATATATATTTTACTATGACAGAAAAAAATTGAAAAAAGTGTACTTCCAAGCTCCATCACAGACATGGAGAGTGTTAAAAAAAAACTCTGTTTTTACCAAATAGTCTAAGTGATTTGGAAGCACTCAACTGAGTAATGCTTTGCAGACTAGCCTTTTGAAACTGCTGTTATAAGAATTTTGAAAAGAGATAGTAGACCTTTCTACCTAAAGGTGTGAGAATGTGTATGTAGGAATGATTGGAATAAAACTTTTGTAAGAAAGAATAAACTGTAGCCAATAAAGATGAAGAAAATGGTGTTCCAAGTGGTCTCATGATGTCAGTGGTAAAATGAGATCAGAAAATCTATTTGTGCAAGAGAGTTGGATAGAATATAGGTTTTAGGTCAATGCATGTTTATGGCAGTCAAGAGGACATGTCTCATACTCCAGGCCCCGTTATGGAAGGTTTATGTGGTAGTACCACTATTTGAGAAAGTGACCCTATGGTAATTTAGAAGCATTTTAGTCGTAATGATAGATGTTGAAGAATCAGTGCAGAGAAGTTGTGAAAATTATGAATTCTGTATTACTTTGATTTGTTAGATTCAAAGCTTAGTTCTATCATTCATTTGCTGTCATTTTTTTTTTGTAGGTCATTCAAACTTTGTATGCTGTTGTTTCTTTATTTACCAATGGGGTTAATAATAATATCCCTCTTTAGTAGGTTGAATGGTGGCCCCCAAAAGTGTATGTCCATGTGCAAATCTCTGAAATGTATGAATGCTGCCCTATGTGGAAAAAGGGTAATTGGATATGTAATTAAGTGATAGATCTCAAGATGAGGTCATTCCAGACTGTCCAGGCAGTTTGTAAATCCAATACTCAGTGTCCTTACAAGAGAAACACAGAATGAGAATTTAGGGAGAGACAGGAGAGGAGAAGGCCCAGTGAAGACACAGGCAGAGACTGGAGTAATAAAGCCAAAAGCCAAAGAACTCCTGGGTCCACAAGAGGCAAGGCGGAATTATCCTCTAGAGCCTTTTGAGAAAGCATGGCCCTGCTGACACCCTGGTTTCAGACTTCTCGCTTTCAGAAAGGTGAAAGAATAAGTTCTTGTTGTTTTGAGCTACCAATTTTGTGGTAATTTGTTATTGCAGCCATAGATAGATAAATATACACCATCTCATGTATGGTCAGGTACATAAGTGATAGATAATTATTTCCAATTATTTTTAGGACACTAGGACCATAGGTGAGTCCTAAGCAAATAAAGGGGAAAGTATTTTACTTAAGTCTACTCATACTGGAGTATTTCAGTCTGAGTTTCAATTTTAAATGTTGGTTCTGTTTAACAAAATTTATATTGAATTTACAAAATGTCAAGCACTAGACATAGTGCTGAGAACATAAAGGTAAATGTAACAGTCCCTGCCCTCGTAGACTTATGTAGAGAAAAGACACAAGAACTTACACTTGTTTACTGAAAATGCTGAGTGGGAAAGAGAATCAAGAAGTGGGCTCCTAGAAGATAGAAGGGGATTTTAGCTGAGCTAAAAATAATACTTTGTCCTTGAAAAATTCGATCACAGAAATGAGTGTCAAAGGGCTCTGTTGAAGTGTCTATAAATAAGATTTTTTCATAACATTGATTTTTTTTTTTTTTTTTGGTCCACACATTGCTATCCTATTCTAAGGGTATATTTAAAGTGCTGACTCTATTCCAAAAAACCTAATTGCAATTTTGGCTGTAGCTATGTGTTTTTGGCACTGTTTCTTCTTTTTAATCTTCATAGTCCAGATTCCTACAATACACAAAATATATGAATATTTATAAACTAGATTAATGGCTTTCTTGATAAAGATTATGAACATAGCTCCCAATATGAGGTTAGGCATTCATTCATTCATTCAAAAATATGTATTGAGCCCTATTATGTGTCAGACAACATTACCTCAAAATATAATGACTTCTAATCCACAAGATGTTTTATCTTTCCTAGGTAAGATTATTAGATAAATATATAATACTCTGCTTAATAATATGGGCTTTAAAATATCAAATAAATGTATGAAATTACTTATAAAATATTGTATATACAGAAATTTAAAATCTAGTGCCCTGGATGTCTTACTTTTTATGCAAGAGACTTGGGTTAGACAGAGAGTAGTAAGAAGAGCCTAGAAATGGGAAAGATAAAAATGTGTTATCACAAAATAATAAAGTTCTTTTTAAGAGATGCAGAGACTGCAGTAGGATGTTTGATATTATAGGGAAGCAAGGGAGAACTTCATTTCCAGAACACCATTTTCATCCTGTGATTCTCTCTGAAATATTTAGTGAGGAATTGAATCAACTGAAATGTTGAATGAGCTTGAAAAGATTCATGACCCTACAATGCTGAAAATAGGGCCTATATTTCTATTACTCAAGGTTCTCTAGGGAAACAGAACCCACACTATAGGTATGGATATGCAGAAAGACATTTATTATGAGCCATTGGCTCATGCAATTATGGAGGCCAAGAAGTCCCATAATCTATTGTATGTAAGCTAGTGGCCCAGGAAAGCTGGTGGTGTGGTTCCAGTTCAAGCCTGTAGGCCTTAGAACGAGGGGTGCAAATGATATAAGTCCAACCCAAAGCCAGAGAACTAGGAGCTACAGTGTCAGGGCAGGAGAAAAAGGATGTCCCAACTCTAGAAGAGAGAACAAATTTGCCCCTTTTCTGCCTTTTTGTTCTATTAGAGCCCTCAATGGATTAGATCAGCAGTCCCTAAACTTTTTGGCACCAGGGACTGGTTTTCATGGAACACAGATTTTCCATGGATGGGGGATGGGAGGGATTGGGGATGGTTTGGGGATGAAACTGTTCTACCTCGGATCATCAGGCATTAGAGTCTCGTAGGAGCGTTGAACCTCGACTTTGCATGTTCGGTTCACAATAGGGTTGGTACTCCTATGAGAAACTAAAGCTGGAGCTGATCTGACAGGAGGCAGAGCTCAGGAGGTAATGCTCGCTCACCTCCTGCTGTGTGGCCTGGTTCCTAACAGGCCACACAGACTGGTACCAGTCCAAGGCCAGGGGGTTGAGGACCCCTGGATTAGATTACACCCACCCACATTGGCGATGGTGAACTTCTTTACTCAGCCTACTACTGATTCAAATGCTAATTTCTTCTAGACATACCCTCATGACACACTCAGAAATTATGTATTACTGGCTATTAGGGTATCCTTTTGCCCAGTCAAGTTGACACAAAAATCAACGATTACAGTACTTAACAAGAAAAAGCACTTTCAGGAATAAGATAAAACAATAGCTTCATGTATGTTTCCCAGGGACACCAGTAACTTTCTGCAAATGAATCAAAACATATTCATAGAAATAAAATCAGCACCAATGACAAACCAAACTCTCAGACATAGATTAAGATTATGGTTAGACCAACTAATATTAGCTAACCCAATAAAATATACATGGACCAATAAAAATCTGATTCCTACCTGAATGCTTACATGAGAATTAATCAGAGGAGGATTAAATATTTAAAAATGAAGTATTAAACCATAAAAGTACTAGGAAATAACACAAATGAATTTTTAAAATATAATCTTTATTTGGGAAAATTTTCTAGTTATTCTTTAAAAGCTAAAATCATAAATAAATGCACATAACTATATAATAAATTTTAAATGTACTTGTTTTTTCAAATGGGTAAGTATATGAAAAATCATTCCAACTCATTATTAAGCATAAAAAAATTAAAATTAAAAATGAGGTGTCACTACATATCTACCAGAATAGCCCAAGCAAAAAAGCCTGATGATTCTTGTTGTAGATAGAGATCCATTAGAACCCAGTAAGAGTTTAAATCTGTACAGTTACTTTGGAAAACTCTGATATTATCCTATATATTTGATTGAGCACATATCCTCGGACCTAACAATTCCATTTAAAGTATATACCCAGCAGTGATGTGTGGAAGAGTGCACAGAAGAAATACATAAGAGTTAGTATAGCAGCATTATTTGTAATTAGCTTCAAACTGAATATAACTCAAAATTTCATTAATAGTATATGTATGACTTTTATAATATTCAAATTACATATCACATAGAATAGATATAAATGCAGTACAACTTCATGCATGGATGAATTTTATAAACACAATACTGAGCAGAAGAAGCCAGACACAAATGAGTGCATAGTATATGATTCATTTATTTAAAGTTCAAACAGAGGAGGAGCAAGCCATCGTGTTTAGGAGAATAAGAAGGTGAGAGACTTCTGTGGTATTGGTCAAATTCTGTTTCACTATCTGGGTTTTGGTTATACAGATGCACTAACCTTTTTATTATTTTTCAAACTGCACACTTATTATGACTTGTGAATTTTCTTTATATATGTTGTACTTCCACTAAAATGTCTCAAAAAATTCCTTAAGTGACAGACATTTAGGGTATCATGTATTTAGCCAAATGACTAAATTTGTGCCTTTCTAAAATTTATATCTTGGAGCACTAGACCTCAATGAGAGTATACTTGGAGACAGAGATTTTAAAGAGGAAATGAAGGTTAAATGAAATTACAAGTGTGAAGCCCTAATTTAATCTGACTTGTGTCCTTATAAGAGGACACACTAGAGATACTCATGCATAGAGGAAAGGCCACATGAAGACACAATGAGAAGGTTTCTCTCTGCAAGCCAAGAAGAAAGGTCTCAGGAAAACTTCACTTGCCAGCACCTTGATTTTGTACTTCCAGCTTTCAGAAATATGAGGAAATAGGTTTCTCTTGCTTAATCCACCCATTCTGTGATATTTTGTTTTAGCAGTGCTAGCAGACTAATATAATGACCAAAGGAAAAAAGTATTAGTATGACGTAATGAGCATGTATATTCCTGTTATAGTATATACAATATGGTATATTTATACACACACACATATATAATATTCCTATTATAGTATATATAATATGGTATGTTTATACACACATGCACACACATACACACTCTGAAACACAACATAGGCTAAGGATATTATTACCAGGAGAAGAAAATATATTTAAAATATTTTAGTAATAATATATATTTTGGCAATAATAAAATAAACACAATAAAACAACTTGAAAACAGCACTTGACTGTGTCATGCCCTGTTCCAAGCTGTTAACACACATCACTTGGTTGAATTACGTAAGATCACTATATAGTACATACTATTGTCATCCCTATTTTATGGGTTAAAAAAGCCAAGATTCAGAGGAATTAGTGAAGTTGCCCAAGTCCCCATATCTATTGAATGGTGAGGCAGGGATTCAGCCTAGGCAGCCCAATTCCAAAGTCCATGCTGTTGACTACTTGTGTTATGCTGCATGTATGAGTATAAACAATGAAATGCCATTTTTCACCAGCTGTACAAATTGATCAAAAGATACAAAGTCTCAATTACACAGGAGGAACAAGTTTTGGTGATCTGTTGCACTGCATAGTGACCTCAGTTTATAAATAATATATATACTACAAATTGCTAAAAATAGGTTTTTAATGCTCTTACCACACACAGAAAAAAATGATGGTGAGGTGATGACTATGTTAATTAGCTTAACTGACTATTTCTACATTGTATATACAGACTAAGACATCACATTGTACTCCATAAATACATACAATTATTGTCAATTTAAAATAAATTGATTAATTTTAAAAACACATAATGTTCAACATAATGCATTTTGGGCAGGAATATTAATTGCTAGGAGATTTTAAGGGCAACACAACAATTTATATCAAGTCATTTTTATTATTTTATTGTTATTATTTCTTTTTTTTTGAGAAAGGGTCTTGCCCTGTCATCAGGCTGGAGTGCAGTGGCGCGATCTCAGCTCACTGCAAGCTCCACCTCCCAGGTTCATGCCATTCTCTTGCCTCAGCCTCCCAAGTAGCTGGGATTACAGGTGGCTGCCACCGCATCTGGCTAATTTTTTGTATTTTAATAGAGACGGGGTTTCACCGTGGTCTTGATCTCCTGACCTCGTGATCCTCCCACCTTGGCTTACCAAAGTGCTGGGATTACAGGCGTGAGCCACCGCGCCCAGCCTATTTTTATTGTTTCTTAAGACAGAGTCTCACTCTGTTGCCCAGGCTGAAGTTCAGTGACACAATCACAGCTAACTGCCATCTCAACTTCTTGGGATCAAGCGATCCTCCCCATCTCAGCCTCCCAAGTAGCTGGGACCACAGGTGGACGCCACCATGCCCGGCTAATTTTTTTCTATGTTTTATAGAGACAGGGTCTCACTATGTTGCCTAGGCTGTACTTGAATTTCCAGGCTCAAGCAAGATCCTCCTGCCTCAGCCTCCCAAAGTGCTGGGATTATAGGGGTGAGCCACCATGCCCGGCAATTAAGTCCCTTTTAAATCACACAGACAAAGATAATTACTACAGGGTTATTAATAACAAAAATGTGATATAAATATTCATCAAATGATAGTTGGTAAGTTAAATTATTATATATCCATTAAAAGAAATGCCTTGCATCTACTAAGCATGATGTGATTGATTTATATTTATTGACAAGAAAGCATATCCATGGCTTATTGTTCCATGTGGTATTTTGTTTATCATATTTTTTTACAGTAGGTATTGTATCTTTTAATTCTTTTTTATGACATCACTAAAGATGGTTAAAAGTACAAAAAATGGGTTTGCCTCAGAGGATAATGAGTTCTCCTTCCATTCATTCAATAAATATTTACTGAATTCCATTACATTGCAAACCTTTTGGTTCTGAGGCCACAACACAGGAAAAAAAAAAAAAAAA
>NW_016826966.1:1036675-1077142 GCF_001698545.2 Rhinopithecus bieti | reverse complement strand
TTACACATGCCAAATATTTCTCTGGGCATACAGACATAAACAAAGCAAATGGTTGCATCATGGAGCTTTTGTTCTAATAGGGGAAACACCTAGTGAAAAAATAGAATTATTTTTGACATCTTTGGAAACAAATTACATATAACTTCTGCTGCTTTATTAGCTAGTATGATGTATGCACATTAAATTCATTATTTCACAATTTCTCACAAACTTTGAGATAGCTATTACTGGGATAAGGCAATATTCAGATGTTGGTTATGACGGGTTAACTGATCCACAACATAAGGGCAAAACTGGTACTAAATCCTGGTTTGGTGCACACCAAATCTCATACACCTTTCCACTATGCCTTTTGTTACAAAAATTGACTGAATAGGTTTACCTGAAATGTTCTTTTAAAACATGCTATTGTTTGATATGTGTGTAATAAAAAAGAAAAACTATCACTCTTTCTTTTCTTTTCTTTTTTTTTGTGAGATGTAGTCTAGCTCTGTTGCCAGGCTGGAGTGCAGTAGCACGATCTCGGCTCACTGCAACCTCCAAGTCCCTGGTTCAAGAGCTTCTTCTGCCCTAGCCTCCCGAGTAGCTGGGATTACAGGCATGCACCACCAAACCCAGCTCAGTTTTGTATTGTTAGTAGAGATGAGGTTTCACCATGTTGGTCAGGATGGCCTCCATCTCCTGACCTCATGATCCGCCTGCCTCGGTCTCCCAAACTGCTGGGATTACAGGCATGGCACTCTTTTTTTTTTATTATTAAAAACATATACTTATTTCAGAAAGACACAGAGACTAACATTTAAAATAAAATTTACATGCAATTCCATATCCTAGAGTTAGTTACTAATAATAGTTTGGTATACATCCTTCCAGCTACATAGTTATATTACTGTATTATATAATTATTAGATGTTAATACAGTTTTATAGTCTGATTTTTTACTCACAAATATAGACTATGTTTTCATTTTAATAAATATATGCTCATTCTATCATTTTTGGTAGCAGCATATTATTTCATTTCATTAGAGTCTGTTATTTTCCTGTTAAAATACCAAAACATTTACCTAAAATCAATAGCTACTTACTTATTTAGGAAAACTACCCTTGAAGTAGAATTTATTAATTAGAGGATATGAGTCCTTTTTATATTATTGAACAAATTGTGGCTCTGAAAGTTTGCACCTATTTACATACTTATCTGAAGAGTATAAAACTGCCTGAGAGAGTTCAGAATTATAGTTTTTTTTTCATTTTGATGTAACTGCAATAGTATCTAATTATTAAAATCTTGCATTTATTTATTTCACTCAGCAAATAGCAATTTTGGGTGTCCTACACTCTAGGTACTGCTGGGTGCTGAGGATACACTGGCAATAAAACAAGATATCACAGTTACCATTGCAATGAGATCAGGGTTCAGAGAGGGTAGTAAAATGAGCTATGGGAAAGCAGAATGAGGCCACCTAATTCAGTTATGGGTTGAGGGTTATCAGGGAATGATTCTCACAGAAAGTGGAGATATAAAGGCTAAATAGAAGTCACTCATGCCAAGGCAATTTGGGAATGTTGTCTATAGGTTTTACCAGGAGGAGGGAAATGCATGCATGAAATGCCTGGCAAATGAACCAAAGAAATTGGTCTGATCGGGTCACAGAACTCTTCTCATAGCATATAGAGCCCTACATAATGTGTCACAGATCTCTTATCATAACACATTTAGTGTTACATAAATGGATTACAGAGTTCTCACCACAGCATATACAATGCTACATAAGGGGTCATGAGCTCTGACCATCACAAGAAAAGGGGTCATGAGCTCTGACCATCACATGTAAAGTGCTACATAATGGACCTTCTGAGATTGAATTTTGCACTGCTCTCTTCCTTCCTCACTGAACTGGCCTTCTTGACCAGGCTGTGTGAGCTCCTGCATTAAGACCTTTGCCTTTGCTCCTCCCTGGACGTGGGATCTTTTTCTCCTAGTTTTTCTCCATTCATGAATTTGTGCAAATTTTACTTTATCTGAAGTATTCCTAAACGACTCAATCCCCTGCTGTGCTCTATCCACACATCTGGATTTATTTCACATTTCATATTTATTTGATTATTTATATTTGATTATCTCCCTCCTACCCAACCCAGAATTCATCTTATCAGAGATTCTGTCTTTGCTTGTCTTCTGTTTTCCCAGGGCAAAGGGCAGCACTGGGCACATAGCAGAACCCCATTACATTTTTGTTGAATGAATGACTAGAGCACAAAGAGTGGGATTGCAGAATGGCTATAAACATAGAAATAGGCCGGGCGCGGTGGCTCAAGCCTGTAATCCCAGCACTTTGGGAGGCCGAGACGGGCGGATCACGAGGTCAGGAGATCGAGACCATCCTGGCTAACACCGTGAAACCCCATCTCTACTAAAAAATACAAAAAACTAGCCAGGCGAGATGGCGGGCGCCTGTAGTCCCAGCTACTCAGGAGGCTGAGGCAGGAGAATGGCATAAACCCGGGAGGCAGAGCTTGCAGTGAGCTGAGATCCGGCCACTGCACTCCAGCCTGGGCGACAGAGCAAGACTCCGTCTCAAAAAATAAATAAATAAATAAATAAATAAATAAATAAACAAACAAACAAACAAACATAGAAATAATAGAGGAGGCCAGTAAAAAACTCTTTAAATAAAAACAGGATAAAATTCTAGTTTGAACAGCAGTGAAGTGAAGGATGGTTGTGGAGAAAAATAACTCATTGTAAAGAATTGGTGACAGAAAGATGTGGTGGGAATGTCAGAGCACAAAGTCATGGGTGAGGCCAGGATTTTTAACCCACTGATAGGAACATTAAGAAATGATGTAATTGTAAGGGAAAATTATTTAATTTTTGAAATAATGTCAGACATACATTAGTTACATAGAACTTTCACACAAATTCTCCAAATGTTGACATTCACTGCATTTGCTTTTTTCTTCTCTCTCTTTCTATACACACACACACACGCACTCACACACATAAACCTCTCTTATTTTCTAAGTGTTCAAGATTCAGTTTTTTATTGCTTTGTGTTTTGGTTTTCTCTTTGTTTGTTTTTTTGAGACAGAGTCTCGCTCTGTCACCCAGGCTGGAGTGCAGTGACGAGATCTCGGCTCACTGCAAGCTCCGCCTCCCGGGTTCACACCATTCTCCTGCCTCAGCCTCCCAAGTAGCTGGGACTACAGGCGCCCACCACCACGCCTGGCTAATTTTTTGTATTTTTAGTAGAGACGGGGTTTCACTGTGTTAGCCAGGATGGTCTCAATCTCCTGACCTCGTGATGCGTCTGCCTCGGCCTCCCAAAGTGCTGGGATTACAGGCGTGAGCCACCACGCCCGGCCTGAGACTGAGTTTTCTACATGATACCCATGACTTCAAATATGGCAATGCCAAGACCAAGGATACACTGTAATAAAACCATATTTGATGTATCAAATTTGTAAAGTAACACTGATACTATTTGATTATATAGTCCACAGTCCCTATCCATATTTTCCAATTGTCCTGACAATAAGCGTTATCACCACCATCACAGCAAAACCTAGTACAGGAACTAATACTGATTATACATTATACATTATACATTATACGTTATACATGCTTAAATGCTGACAGCATTTATTTTGCACATTTTTAAGTCTCCTTTGTTTGGAATAATTGCTTTCCTTTGCCTTTCATAATGTTGAATTTTTTGTAGATACCAAACCAGCTAGTTTGTAGAGTGTCTGATGTTACTTCAGGATTAGATTGAGGTTTTAAATTTTGGGCAGAAATAAGAACGATAAAATAAAAAGATAAAAAAGATATTAGTTTGAACATACTATTGGTGAAGTTAACAGTGGCAGTTTTATCTACTGTGAGGTTTCTATGTTTATCTTTATATAATTAGTAAGTATTTCAGAAGGAAAATTATCAATGAAGTAAACAAAAAAGAAAAAGAGTGTGGGCAACTGTATTAGAGTTCTCCAGAGCAACCTAATCTATCTATCTATCTATCTATCTATCTATCTATCTATCTATCTATCTATCTATCTTCTACCCATCCACACATGTATGTATATATAATTTTATAACGAGGAATAGACTAACACAATTATAACACCAAGAAGTCCCATGATCTGCACTTGGCAAGCTAGGGACCCAGGAGTGCTGAATATGTGGTTTCAGTCTGAGTTAAAAGATCTGAGAACCAGGAGAACCAATGGTATAAGTTCCAGTCCAAAGGCCAGGTAAAATAAGTATTCCAACTCAACTTAGACAGGAGGAGTTTCCTCTTACCTGAGAGAAGGTCAGATTTTTAATTCTAATTAGGCCTTTAATAGATTTTGTGAGGGCCACCACATTAGGGAAGGCAATCTGCTTTATCAGCTTACCCATTAATTTCATACAGAAACACCCTCATGGACACACCATGTCCAAATAGTGTAGGATTGACCAAATCTGGGCACTGTGAGTACAGAAGCTACATTCCAAGGATTGAGGGGAGAACAAGAAAATGAAGACAGTAGGCGTTTACAAACCAATAAAGTGTTTGTTTTTGTTTGTTTTGTTTTTGATACAGGATCTTGCTCTGTCACTCAGGCTGGGGTGCAATGGCGCAATCTTGGCTCACTGCAACCTCCGCCTCCCAGACTCAAGCCATTCTCCTGTCTCAGTCTCCAGAGTAGTTAGGACTGAAGGTACATGCCACCACGCCATGCTAAGTTTTGTGTTTCTTTGTGAAGACAGGGTTTTTCTATGTTGCCCAGGCTGGTCTCCAACTCTTGAGCTGAAGTGATCCACCTGTCTCAGTCTCTCAAAGTACTGGGATTCCATGCCTGAACCACCACACCCAGGTCCCAAGAAAGTTTGTAGTGAGAGATAGAAGAGAAACAAGCCATTGCCAGAGGAGATGATGAGACGTGGGATCAAGAGAATGTGAGGTTTGTTTATGTTTATCTATTGTTGTTTTTTTCCCCAATAGAAGAAGGTTTATACATGCTTAAATGCTGACAGCTGTGGCAAGTAAAAATGAAAAGAGGTTGAATAGTTCAGATAAATAGTATAACAGATGTAATGAAGATTCTGACAAATGTAAAAGAGGATGTGATTCACATCAGTGGGGGAGGATTTGCTTTAAGCAGAAGAGTAAACACACATTTTACATCACCAGAATGGGAAGAGTAAACGTAATACACAAGTAGATTCATTGGTGTACTTGGCTCTAGGAAACTGAGAAAATTTCTTTTCAGTGGCTTTGGCTTTGTGAACTGAGATTTAAGGTCATATTCCAAAAAAAAAAAAAAAAAAAAAAAAAAAAGTTCCCTGTGGCTGTCTAGGATCGCAAGTAGCAGAGCCAGAAACAAATAAAATACCATATGTAAATAATTATGTACAAGAATATAGTTTTTTAAATTTTTTTATTTTTTGGAGACACAGTCCCACTCTGTCACCCAGGCTGGAGTGCAGTAGCACCATCTCCGCTCACTGCAATTTCTACCTCCCGGGTTCAAGCAATTCTCCTGCCTCAATCTCCTGAGTAGCAGGGACTACAGGCATGTGCCACCAAGCCTGGCTAATTTTTGTATTTTTTAATAGAGGCAGAGTTTTGCCATGTTAACCAGGCTGGGCTTGAACTCCTGACCTGAGGTGATCCACCTGCCTTGGCCTCCCAAAGTGCTGAGATTACAGGCATGAGCCACCGCGCCTGGCAGATTATGTGCAAGAATGTTTAATCAACATTGTTACAATAACCGAAATTCTGGGATCATCGTCAATGCTCATATTTTAAAAAGCTTAAGTGAACTATATTACAGTTATCTCAAGAAATATAAAACTACTATAATTAAGAGTAAAGTTGATTTGGAGAGACTTCTATGATGCATTGCTGAGAAAATAAAGCTATATAGGCCAATATAATGTGATCTTCATTTTTTAACTGGCAAACAATGACAAAGAACTACATAGTCACAGGCATGTTTTGTGTGTGTGTGTGTGTGTGCATGCTATATGTACTATGACACTGGATAAAAAGGTTGTAGAGGAAATGAATACACATGAGACTGTTACCAGTGGTCACTTTGTCGATAGCAGTTAAAGGGGAAAAGCAGAGTCATGAGAGAGTGAGAGATAAAGGGGAATTATAAAAACTAAAGTACTTTAAGGGAAAAATATATGATAATGACCCATCTCTGCTAAATTATTCACATTTATACATCACAAATGTTCAAATTGTGATTATTGCTGTGCACAGTGGCTCATGCCTGTAAAGGAGGCCAAGGTGGGCGGATCATGAGGTTAAGAGATGGAGACCATCCTGGCCAAACTGATGAAATACCATCTGTACTAAAAATACAAAAATTAGCTGGGTGTGGTGGCACACGCTTGTAGTTCCAGCTACTCGGGAGGCAGAGATCGCAGTGAGCCAAAATCCCACCACTGCACTCCAGCCTGGCGACAGAGCAAGACTCTGTCTAAAAATAAAAATAAAAAAAAAGAAAAAAATGGCAATTATTACTGAGTGCTGAGATATTTGTTAAAGTTTTCTTTGTAACATACACTCAATGTTTTATTTTGTATTAGAGACTTTTTTTTTAATATAATGAGAAAAATAATGCATGAACCAATTTCATTGTGGAAATGCAAGTAAATGATTTTTTCCAGTATATGAAGGCCACATATTGTTATTACAACATTTCCCAGACTCCTAGGAATTGCAGTAGTATTTAGTTAATTGATGGGTTTTCCATTTTCTTGAGACAATTATGCAGTCTGCAAAAATGATAATTTTATTTGCTATTTTCTTCTTTGTTTCTGTTTCTCTCCTGAAATAGAACACACAACACCACTACTACGTGATATGAGGACAGCAGTAATGCTTAGCTTGCCCAGCCTTAATAATCATGCTTTAGGAGCACATATGTAAAATGCTTGGCTGTTTGAGGTAAATTTATTTACCATGTTAAGGAAGTAGTTATCATTCTTAGTCAGGAAGAGTTAACCAGAATTATTGCTGTATTTTACCCATTATCAGATTTTTTTTTTACTTTAGTCTACTAACAGATGAAATATACTAATAGGATTTCAAATATGAAGTAATTGCAACATTTATAGGATAAAATACATTATTTTGAATAATATTTTTAATGTACTGCTGAATTGCTCTTATTTACATTTGTTTTAGGGTTTATGTGTGAGATTGGTTCATTTTCAGCATAATAATAATATCAGTGCTTGTGATTTACTCTATACAAAGGAAAACAAAGAGATTGCATAATACTTTTCTGAATTGCCTGATCTCTTAACTAGGATGGATGTACTGCTTCATCGTTTTGCTCATATAAATGGATTGCTGTGGAGCTGCTGGTAACCTTTGACATTGTTGATTTTTCCTTGACATTTCAGTATGTGATACAGATTAATGCTACTGTTTTTAATGTTCAAAAGACATCATTTGTTACAACAATAAAGTGAAAGTTATTTTCTGTAAAAAAAAAAATAATAATGTTTCTAAGTTATTTAAGTGTTTCCAACTTCGCACAGAGTTTAAAGGAATGAAAATTTCCTGAGATTCACATAATCGAAATGTATAAGCCATAGGGTGAAGAAATAAGTCAACGGCCAAAGAGCCGTAGTAAAGAGCACACAGAGCTAGTGAGGCAAAAACACAAAGTTCAGAAAGAGCATACTTATGATTCCTTTCTCTGTTTGCTCAAAAGATTTATTTTTGAAAGTTTACCATATGTAATTCTCAGTTATCAGTATAAGCTAAAAGTGCAAGTATAACATTTCTAGGGTTCTCTATGGAAAATAAAAAGATGTAAAATAATTAGACCAGGCATGGTGGCTCGCACATGTAATGCCAACACTTTGGGAGGCTGAGGTAAGAGGAGTGCTTGAGCCTGGGAGGTTGAGGCTGCAGTGAGCTGTAGTCTTGCCATTGTACTTCAGTCTGGGTGACAGAGCAAGACCCTGTCTCCAAAAAAATAAAAATAAATAAATAATAAAAATAAACAAAGGCAACAACAACAAAGATTCAAAAAGGCAACCAAACAAAAAAAACAAAAACCTAAAATAATTTCTAAGAATATAATATTTACTAATATAGTATACAGAAAATTGTACCATAATCTTCATTAAGAATGTGAAATTCTATGCTTTTTTTTTCAGGTTGAATATCATTATTGACATAGACTGTGATTGGGACAGTATACTTTAAAAGGCGCATATGATCTATTAAATCTGTGCCACCTAAAGTATCAGTCTCTGCTAATTTGTAACGAAGTTTTCAAATGAAATTGATTTTCTAGTAGGCATTTGCATATACAGTCAGATCTTTCCATTCAAAGGATTCAGATATGTTAAGCAGACACATAGAAAAGTTAGAGTTAAAAATTTAAAAAAAATATGTATTTTTCTGTTGAAATTTCTATTTAGATCATTTGAAATTTAAATACATGGCTGGGCACGGTGACTCATGCCTGTTACCTCAGGACTTTGGGAGGCTGAGGCAAGCGGATCACTTGAGATCAGGAATTCAAGACCAGCCTGGTCAACATGATAAAACCCCCTCTCTACTGAAAATACAAGACAGATTAGCCAGGCATGGTGGTGCATGCCTGTAATCCTAGCTACTCAGGAGGCCAAGGTGGGAGGATTGCTTGAATCGAGGAGGCAGAGGTTTCAGTGAGCCGAGATCATGCTACTGCACACTCCAGCCTGGGTGACAGAGGGAGACTCCGTATCAAAAAAAAAAAAAAAAAAAAAAAAAAAAAAAAAAAAAAAAAAAAAAAAAAAAAAAAAATAAATAAATAAATAAAAACAAATTTAAATACATTTAAAATTTTGTTCCATTAGTTTTTCTCTCATGCCCAAATGGGAATGGTATAGAGGTCTGTGATAGAGGTTGTCGCCTTTTTTATTTTTTCATTTATTCCCACAGTTGAAACACTAATGTGCCTATGACTCCCAAATATTTATCTCAAATTCTGACTTTTTCCCTGCTTGCTAGACTCACATAACCTGAATGTCTCATAATTGTATCAAATTTAAGAATTACAAAATACAACTTCACCCCATTAATTATTCTAAAATTGTGTATCTCCCAAAAGTAGCACCAAAACTTGTATCTCAATTTTTATCTCTTGGTCTTCTTCACTTTCTTATGTACTTGACATATCATAAGGTTGCTTTAATTGTACTTTCTAAATATTTCTCAAATATGTTCACATTTCTCCATCTGCACAACCATTACATTAATCCAAATTACTATGCACTATTACTTGGACGAATAAAATATCACCCTTACTGGCCTTTAAGATTTTGATCTGAACTACCTATGGTCTAGTCCACAAACAAAATTTAGAGCAATCTTTTAAAAGCATCTACAAAATAGCAAAACTAAGTTGTAACATGTTTCTCTCCTCCTTAAAGCTCTTATCCCAATTACCCCAAATGATATCCCAGTTATAGAGATTTGATTATCCCACATTGTATGCTTGTATTAAAATATCACATGTACCCTATAAATAATGTATAATAAAGTATACATAAAAATATAAAAACATATAGTTAGCATCCTAATACACTTTGAATTCCAAACATAGTTTAATCCTACATTGTTCTGCAAGATGTAGCATCCATTTTTGCACCTTCGTTTTATTCCTTACACTAACTTTCCTGGTGACTGAACTCCATTCACCTAACATTGGCCTTTGCATTGTGTTCTAGCCCAGGTCTTTCCCTCAAGGACTTGACTCAGTCACCCCTCTGAATCTTCTGCTAGCTACTCCTTCCCATCCTTCAAGTGCAGCTTAAACCTCATCTCAAAGAAGTCACCCAGGAGTGCTCTCTCAAAAGCATAGTCACACCCTGTTATGTTCTGTTTTCTCTGTTACTATAATCACATTTGTTCTTTTCATTTTACTTACCACAATTAGGAATTAGAACTTTATATATTACTTATTTATCTGTCCTGTATGCTGTTTGTTCAATATAAAGTCCCAGGCCATAAAAACAAAACTAGCTGGGCCAAGAAGATGAAAATCTTAGTTTTCAAAATGTAGGATAGATTTACCTTTACATATGTAATCTTTAGTCAGTAATTTTATTAGTGAATGACTTAAAAATTATAAGTATAATTGCAAAAAATTATATGTAATAATTATTAATGCATAAGTAGTTCTCTCAGGAAAAGAATCTTGTTTCAAAAATATTTACTACAGATTTTATAGAACATCAAGCAGAAAATAAAATGAGTCCTGGCAATAGGGTAAATTTTTAGTTGCCTAATAGACAAATTGGTGTTTGAATCATATAAAATACAATCATAAATCTTTCTTTGTGACTGAACTTCATCTTATTTAGTGCTTTCCTGTTAGACTACATGGAATATGCCTTTTCTCCTATTCAGAAAAAATTAAAATATTCTCTAGTATTTCTTCTCTACTTTTTCTCATCTGTAAAATGAGATGGTTAAGTAAGATTGGCTAAATAATAAATTACATCTCAAAGCAGAATTGCAAATAAAATGTAACACATTGTAGTTATATTCACTACAAATACCTTGCTTCTCTTTTGCATAGAACAAAGTATTAAATATTCAAGTATTTTTGTAAGGAAAATAATGCATTAAAAAGCCACCAGATCTCAAATGTACAACATCATGAATTTTTACAATGCAAAATTTACAAAGAAGGAAAATTTTTCTTACATAGCAAATTATTGACAGATAAGAAGGCTCATGATATACACAACCAGTCACTAATTCCCTTCTAAAGATAAACATTACTTTATTTATATATAGTCCTCAATTCATTTTATCTGTTTTGAAATTTATACAATGGAATTACTCAGAATGAGCTCTGCAACTAACTACTTTTTCTTGGTATTATGCTTGTGAGATTTATGTATTTTGTGTATAGCTGTAGTGCTTAAATTTCATTGCTGTATATTTCATAAATTTATTACAAATTACTTATGTACTCTACCCTGATGGATATGTAGTACATTTCCACATTTTGCCTCTTATGGATAGTTGTGCTATGAACATTCTTATACATCACTTTTTATGTACAGATGTTGGCACTGCTATAGGTTATACATCTAAGGATGAGATTTTTGTGTTAAAGGGTACAAAAGTGTTCAACTTTAGAAGATACTGCTATACAGATTTCTAAATCAGATGTATTTGTTTACATTGTGATAATCAGTAAATTAAAATTCCAGTCAATTCATTTGATATTGTAAGTCTGTTAGGCTCATCATTCTGGTGGATATGTAGAAACCATTATGATTTTAATTTGCATTCATGTGTTTCTTGTTTAGTAACAGTTACTAAAAGTTACTAATAACTTTTTATGAGGCTACAGCCATGTAACTTCCATAGACACATTACAAAATGCTTGTTCCTCTTTTACTTTTTTTTTCCCGTTTAAGTATCTTTTATTCATAGAGTTGTAGGAGTTCTATAAATATAGACTCATTTTTTTGGATATGTGTATTGCAAATAACTTCTCCACCTTATGGCTTACCTTTTTTCCCAATGATATCCTTTGAAAAGGAGTGGGTTCCACCACCTTTAATGCTTAATTGAAGTGTAACATAAATGAAGAAAAAAGGACTATCCTAAAATACAGATCAATATATTTTCACAAAAGAATGCACCCATGTAAATGTCACATAGATTAAAAAAAAAAAAAAAATTGCCATCACTTTAAACGCCTTCTTTCTGCTTGCTTCCAGTCAGTAGCCCCAGAACCTCCTGACCTGCTGTCCTGACTTCTAACAGGATAGATTAGTTTTGTCTGATTATTTGAGAATATCTTAATTTTAATTAAGCTTAATTTATCAGGATTTTTTAAATAGGTAGTACTTTTGTGCTCTACTTAAGAAATCTCTGCCAACTCCCAGGTTATGAAGATCTTATCCTTTAATTTCTTCTATCAGGCCTGTTAATTTTGCCTTCATATTAAATCCACAATTTATTGAGAGTTGAGTTTTCTGCATCATGTAGGGTAAGGACCAAGATTTATTTTCTTTTTATATGAATATCTAATTAATTTAGCACCATTTAGTAAGTAGAGCACCCCCTTTCCACTGTGCAATATTCATCTGAAACATAAATTGAATGACCTTATGAGTATCCAGTTTCTGGACTCTCCATTCTGTTGAATTAAAAAGTTTATTCATTCTTACATCTCAATGTTTTAATTATAGTAGCTTTATATTAAGTCTTGATACCTTTTAGTGTACATTTTCCAGCTTTGTTCTTCTTCAAGATTTTCTTAACTACTCTTGGCTCTTTTCATTTACACACAAATTTTAAAATAACTTTGTTAATTTCCACGAAAATTCTGCTGGAAATATTTATTAAGGTTTTCATGAAGTCATGGATCCTTTTGGTGAGAACTGACATATTGCTATTGTATTGGTAAAGGTTCTCAGAGAAACAGAGCTGATTGGCTACATAGAGAAATAGCTGTCTGTCTGTCTGTCCTCGGGGGGAAAGAGGGGAAGAATGAGAAGGATTTTAAGGAATTGACTTACGTGATAGCAGAGTCTGGTAAGTCAAAAATCTGAAAGGAAGGCTGGCAGGCTGGAGACCCAGGGAAAAGTTGATGCTGCAGCGTGATTCTCAGGAAAATCTGCTGATAAAATCCATTTTTCTCTGGACAGACAGTTTTTTCTCTCTTAAGACCTTCAACTGGTTGAATGAGGCTCATTTACATTATAGAGGTTAATGTACTTTACTGTACTTTACTGAGAGTCTACTGATTTTAATGTCAATCTCACCTATAAAAATACCTTCATAGCAACATGGATACCACTCTTTGACCAAATATGGGTGTACCATGACCTGACCAAGTTAATATATAAAAATTATCCTAAGTCCATCCATTGTCAACTTGGCACATCTCCTTAAACCATACACATCTCCTAAACCATACTTGATCTCTAAATAGAGACAATAACAAGATCATAGTTCCATCTAACATGCTACAGCTATCCTGCATGTAACTGAAAACGCATTAACCCTTTCTCTAGAAGTGGATACAAAGTCCATGAATGACATTCACTCTTCTCTGCAATATCCTTTTTTTTTTTTTTTTTTTGAAACGGAGTGTGGCTCTGTCGCCCGGGCTGGGGTGCAATGGCCGGATCTCAGCTCACTGCAAGCTCCGCCTCCTGGGTTTACGCCATTCTCCTGCCTCAGCCTCCCGAGTAGCTGGGACTACAGGCGCCCGCCACCTCGCCCGGCTAGTTTTTTGTATTCTTTAGTAGAAACGGGGTTTCACGGTGTTAGCCAGGATGGTCTCGATCTCCTGACCTTGTGATTCGCCCGTCTCGGCCTCCCAAAGTGCTGGGATTACAGGCTTGAGCCACCGCGCCCGGCCAATATCCTTTAACTTAGTTACTATGATGTGACATTAACAATGCTTAAATAATATAGTAAGGAGATGAAAGAGGGAAGAAAGCAAAGATTTTTACTTAATGTGCACACATATATACATACAAAACAAATATATTCATAACAAAATGAGGAAGAAACACCCATAACAATGACAGTCCTTGTTTTTGTAACTGGTCATGTGATTGTTACTGATATTTATAATTACTCTCTGCCACTAGCCATCTTGTATTCTCTTTGTTCTCAGAAGCATTCAGCTGGTTGTGATTCTTTACATGTACTTTTTAGTTATCTATTCATTATCAATTTGTAACATAGTTCTTCTCTAGCCAGAGAAAACATTGAATTATTTTTTATCATTTGAAATTTGTTGAGTCTTGATTTATGGTCTAACAGAGATTTGGTTTTAGAAAACATTCCATGGGTACTTGAAAAGAATGTGTTCTGTCATTGTTAGACATGGTATTTTTACCTAACACTATTAGATAAAGTTTGTTAATTTCATTGTCCAAATCTTCTGCATACTTATTTTTGTCTGTTCTATTAGTAACCAAAGAGGTATTACAGAACAGAGATCTCTCATTTTGATTAGAAGTTTGTGCATTTTTCCTTTCTGTATTTTCACATTTCATCATTCTGTTAGTTTTTGGTTTGCATGCATTGAAACTATATTATTAAGTATATAGGAATTTAAAATTGTTATTACTTTAGGTAAGAATGTTCCTCCTTATCTGTTATTAGAAAGAACGCTCTTCGTAAAGTCTACTTTATCTTGTGTATTGTAGCTACATTAGAAATTTTGCTTTTATTAGTTTTGTATGGCATATTTTCCATTCTCTTATTTTGATCTTTATGTGCCCTTACATTTAAAGTAATTTTTCCTCTAAGCAGCATATAGTTAGGTTTAATTTATCCAATATTAGCCGAATCTTTTTTTTTTTATATTAGCATTCAATGTAATCACTGATGTATTTGGGTTTGCAACTACATTTTACTCTTTTATTTGACTAAAATGTTTTCATTTCTCTTTTCTCTTACTGTTTTGTTTTTCTTGATTCATGAAGTTTTTATTATTCTGCTTTTCTCTTCAAATTGGCTGTTAGCTATATATTTATTTTACCACTTTTTGATTGACTATTATCCTACAGATATTAAGACACTGTACCATTAAATCTTAAATCACTCAACTTCCTGTCTCTTCTGTGCTCACTCTACTCATTCATCACGTCTGTCTGTTCAACTATTGGAATTTCTGAGTTAGCACAAATTTCCTGTCAATACTTAGAATGAATAAACTTCTATCAAGTGATTACAGTTTTTCATTGTGCATTCAATATCATATTTGAGTATCTTTTCACTGCTAAAAATGCAATAAATTCAAATTGATATGTAAGAAGTGTTTAAAAATGATGTTTATATAACAAATTCTAACTTTCTCATTGTTAATAATAGCTTAATATTAATTACCTTTATTATATAGAGTAAAAAATAAAATAGAACACTGGACTACTCAAAAGTCATTACATGCTTATCAAAAAATGTGTGAGTGCTGTCATATGATTAATCCCATACACATAACATTGTCATGCTTAAGTGAAACTTCCCATCTTGAGTAAATAATTTCCTTCAGTAAAACAATAAAAAACATGTAATTTTAACGTGGTTAATTTTTTGTTTACTCGATTTCAATCAAAATCCAATTGATTTTATTTGTTCTCACATAAGTACCCAGGTTTATTAATTTTCTAGTGACTCTTTTTAACACATTTACCAAGTTTATTCCAGTTCAACCTATTATCAGCAAAGCACAAGAGTGATCTTTTCAATGAAGTAAGTCATGTCCCTTCATTTGCCTGCTTTAAGCACTTCAAACATTTCCTACTGACTTTAATGTATCATGCTTTTGGTACAAAGTTATTCACCATGTGTTCAGATACTTTTCACATTGCTGTTTTCTTAGATGGCTCCTGTCTTCCTTCTAGACTCTGCTATATTACCTTTCTCCTGCCTAACAGATGTAGTTATTTTCTATTCTGTCACTTTCTATTCCACAGTCCTAAATTGTTATTCACAGCATTTTACAAAATTTACAAATGTACTGATTTCTAGTTTGCATATTTGATGTGTATCATGCACAGTATTATGAATGCAGGTATTGAATTGTTTTGTTAATACATATATGTATGTATGTATACAACCTAGCGTAGCACCAGACACATAGACATAAGCAAATTATTTTTGAGCTCTTTGGAAAAGTGAAGGCTGGAGATTATACTTTAAAAACCATCACTGTGATACCTAAAATATTGGGATCAGATGAGCTAGTTTAAAAGATGGTATAACATGAAGTAAATACAGAGAGCTGAGACTCACTGTGGCCTTATTCTTTGATTAGGGTAGGTAAGAGTTAATAAGGTCAAAATTGCATGTATATTTACTCAAAAATAGTTCATTCTATTTTATCCTCATAAGTAAATATATAGAAACTCTTATTTGGAAAACTGAGACATCTACAAAGAATTTGTTGACCATCTTTCAAATGATTGCTTAATTAACTAATGGTCATTATTTTTATTACAATATTTATTTAGTATACCACCTGATGCAATAATGCAGTATTTGCTAACTATGTGAGTTAGGATAAAGTTCAGTTACTAAGTAACCGATTAAGAGACCTTAATAATATAGCACATTTTTGTGCTATAGCACTAATGGCAAAGTCATTAGTCACCCTCTTTTTACCTTTCTGCTTCACTATCCTCAAGGTCTTCTATGATTTAGGTTGGATACCAGAACTCCAGGGTTACTAAAAGAAAAGGGGAGAAAAGAAAGTAAAATACTCATGTTCCAGATAAAGTTTTAAGGAGCTTTACTTGAATCCTTACCCAGTAACATCTTACATCTCATTGTTGACTCCTGACTACAACAAATACTGAAAAATGTAATTCTTTAGCTAGGAGTTTGCCACATAAATAAATAAATAAAACAGAAACTCAGGTTCTAGTAAAAACTAAGATGGGTAGAAGGGTAAACTAGACATACGACAGAAAAATAACAGTATCATGTGTGTAACACCTAATGATTTTGAATGATGTCACTTTACAAGTACTTATATATAAAACTCCATACTTCTGTCAAATAGAAATATTTTCTCAGATGGCGAGAGCTAAAAATATGCTGCTTATTAAATGAAATCCAGTAACTATTTTATTTTAAGATTTTACCATTAATTTAGTATTATTTTCAAGTTAGATGTGAATTACAATTGCATTTATAATCTTATATTTGTCGATTATTATATATTTAAAACTGTTTTTTCCCAACGTATTAAATTTATTTTACTCTTACTTTGACCTCATGGGCTTCTGTCTAATGGTGGTGGGGAAGAAATTTACACTTCAAATAGTTTCATCATTTAGCAATTTTTAAGAATCCAACAGTTGAAGCTGTTTTAGAAGATCACTGTAATAGGCTCAGGAAAGTGCATGCATAGAGTAGTTTATCTGGCATACTGTGTACCAAGTAGTACATTTATTTAACTTCTCAGCAGTTCATTGGCATTTTGGTGAAAAGAGGTGAGGGAGGCTATTTAATTAACCTCAAATATTTCATTGGCATAAGAAACTGGATTATCTGCCAGAATCATTAGCAATTTATAAGCTGAGTTCAGCAGCAAATGGTCATAAATTCAATCACATGTAACCTTTCCAGTAAATGACACCAGTCAATTGAAATTTATTATGGGGGAAATCACAGACTTTGACATTCACACTAAATACCTAGAGCATTAAGATTCCACTTGCCAGAACCCCAGATATCACTTTGTAGGTTATGTTCAGAATTTTAAAATGCAGAAATGATGAATAAGAACTGAGCAGTTCCTCTGAGTGTCATCAGGAAATACAAGAGTTTCAATATTTGATAATACTTCATTTTCTTCAATAGGACAAACTTATACTGTGGGACCTAGAATGGTAACTGTGATTACTGAACGGTAAGTGTCATAAAACATTGGTGAGTACATTTTGGTATAGTGTAGAGTCTGGTGAGGGAGCTTGTTTGGCAAGTTTCCATTAGGTACTCATGATGAATAACCTGAAACAGCAATCAAATTTCATTTTCTGCATCTTTAGTGGTAATTTGAGGTTATACTTAAATAGAGTGTAATTGATTTTAGAAACTTGATTAAATTATCAATAGCCTGGTATAAATATAGCCTGAATGATTTTAAATTAAGAATACGTTTGTTTTATAATCTTGGGAATGTTGGAAAAGTGAAGAAGGAGAATAACCGGAGGATTACATCTGTAAGATATTAAGAACATTCAATATCAGTTATTTGATGCACACACTAATATGATCATTCTAATTTGTTAAATTCAATACACTGCCAAACTGCTTCATCAAGTTTAACTTTTCTAGTAAATGACAGAAGCTAATCATTATTTACTAGGTGAGAACAAAGTGCTGTGACAATCACGATTAAGTGTGTTTTCCAAATGTGAGATTTCACTTAGTAGATAGGGCAATCAGTTTTTGTGACACAGAGTTGGTGAATAAACACTAATAGAATTTTAGGATGACTTTCACGTGCATCATATGGCAAAAATTTAAAGTTGTTTTGGAAGTAAATCTTGCATCATTACACAATATCTGAAATTCCAGTGAAATAGCACAAAAATTGTATATAAATATTGGTCATTATAGAATTTATTCAAGCTGATGTTTTAGAGGAACAGTTCAGAGTAAAATTTCATTAGCAATAAAACCACAGACAGCCTTATAACTAAGTTAGATGCATATTTTCAATTAAAAGACATAATTAATATACAGAAAACCATTTTAGCTATGAGTTGTATATCTGTACCCATTTTACTTTTCTTGCTGAAGTTAAAACATATTTTCAATAGAATAAATATTTGGAAATTTACTTTTTTACTGAAAGGAATTTTGACAGTAACGATATTTTATTTAAATATATTTCATCTTCAAAATATGAAAAGTAACACTGTCATAAAACTGCATGAACACATATTTTGGAAATTGAGATTATATGCTGACTTTGTTCCACACGAGAAGACAGTAATTCAGTGATTGGTTCCCAGGGTTAACCCAAAGCAATTCATACCACAAAACATGTTACACACCCAAGCGCCTAAACTTAGTGACATAAAACAATGTTCTTTTTATTTGTAATTGTTTTGGTCAGTCAAATTTTTTTTGTATGTCTTGACCAACACATTTGATCTATACTGGGCTCTTTTATGCATCTATAGACTCAGTTGGCAGTTTGACTGGCACATCTAGTTTAAGGTGATATTCTATAATTGCCATACTCATATCTGACATATGTCACCACTGGCTATCAGTTGGGTTCATCACTTCTTCTCCATAATGGCACTTCATCTTGCAGAATGCTAGCTTATACTCATTTATATGGATGTAAAGTTCAAAGTCCAACAAGAGAGTAAACCCCAGTATGCAAATACTTTGCAAGTGTCTGTCTGCATTATCTTCGATAAAGTTCCATTGGCCAAGCAAGTCACATTGAAGAGGGTAACAAGCAGGTAAGGAAAGATTTTGGTTTTTAAAGATGTTCTCTACCTAACAATTCATTCTTTATTATTTGCCTTTAAGATACATGGACACTAAGGAAAAACATTGACAATCTTTTTTTTTCTTAATATTCACATAAAACAGAAAACAATATACTGAAAATTCAATTTTGATCACTTTTCAGAGTTAAATATTTAGCAATCAAACAATTTACTAGAAGCTTATCTCAGGTAAAAATAGGATATTTAGTATAAATATGATTTTCTTTACAGTCCTTGATACATCTTTTCACCATTTTCAACTGAAATATATATGTAAACATAGGGGGTAGGGACCACAACCAACTGCAGAGAATCTTCATTTAATCATAAGATTGATTGAGTTAAATAAAAAAGAAATCGAATTTGGTGAGCAACACATAACATATATTCAGGATTAGAATAAAACTATCTGCATGAAAAAAAGTTTAGAAGAACCTCTATTCATCCACCAATATCTTCTCTTTGTCCACAAACCAGGGTTTATGCAAGCCTGGAAATTAAATGGCATACCCTTGCCTGATTGCTACTATTCCTGAGAGCTACTAGGCCAGGGATTTGGCCTAGGTCCTGCCGCTCGCAGCACAGAAAGCCAATCAATGAGACACAGAATCCTGGCAAGGAAGAAGGCTTTAACTGGGTGCTGAAGTCAAGGAGAAAGGGAGATAAAATCTCAAATCTGTTGCTTCAGTAGACTAAAATTAGGGGTTTGTACAGCAGGAGAAAAATCTAAGTATGTGTGAGAAAACAGGAATTAGAGAAAGATAAGGAAGAGGAGTTGATCGACAGGCACAGGTGATCAGTTAGGCAATCATGAGGGGTGAGGCGTCCAGCATCTCATTGACCAGATGTGGTGATCTGGTGAGTTTCAGTTCCTTGATACTGTCTGGGAAGCCTGATAGTTGGTTTCCTGGGAAAGCAACTTGGATAAGACAAATGTAAGTCTTTCAAGTTTTTAGACTGTGAAAGTCAATTTTTATGTTTATTCAAAATAAACCATAAACATGAGTTCTATGCGGCAATGGGGCTGGCTTTACTATCTTTGAGGTCATAAAGTAACCTTTTATTTGCCTTCTCCTCAACTTTACCTCTTGCTTTGACAATTGTTTAAGAAATGCAAACCTCAGGGAAAATAAAGAAAAAAGGAAATGAGTGAGAATGAAAAAGCATTCCACACTGCCAGAGAAGAAAGAAAACTCAGCCTGCAATAGATTTATTTATATAAATAAATTTTCATTTATCTAGATGATGATTTTTGCCCAGATTTCTTATTGGTACAGAACATTTTCTAGAGATGTCCTTTATAAAACTTTGACTTAAACAATTAAATAGTCATAACAGCTATTGGGCTAAAAAATGTTGCTTGGTCATCACCCAAATAAAAATAGGGGCAATGAATTCTTTCTTATAGTAAACACCAGGGCTGGGCAGTTACCAACTCATTTGAGATTGAGTCAACTGTCAACAACTTGGCTTATGATGAAGAAATCACCACAAACTAATCCATCAAGTACACTATACAAATGTCTTCCAGATGAATCTCTCTAACAATCAACTATGACAGCTTGATGGCCTTTAGTGGTATTTAACTGCCAAGCTCCTAAAACTGATTTCCAATGTTCTCCATGATCTGGCTACGTCCATCCTCTCTAGCCTGAGATTTTACTATGCCATCCATCAAATTTCACTTTCCGAGAATGCCTGTTGATGATTCTTGCCTCTGTGTGCTTCTTGCCTCTGTTCTTTTGTTCATATTTCTCTCCATCTTGAAATTACCTGGTGCCTTCCTACATTCTCTCTCTCTCTTTTCACTTCCTTAAATTCAAATTTAATTTTATTGAATTCAATTCACTTCACACAACTCAGTATGTCACTTATTTACCAGGGGATTGTCCTTGAACTCTGTGGTCTGGGTTAGGAATGTCTTCTCTTGACTGTCATAATAACTTTTATCTGTCACTATTCTAGATTGTTCTTACCACAGTGTTTTATAATTGTCTGTTATGCAGTATTTCCAACATATCCCTTCCTATCTCTGCCTCCACTGGAATGGAAACTTTCTAATGTTAAGACTCTCAGTCAATGTATCTTTATATCTCCAGAAATAATGCTATGATGAATGCATAGGAAACAATGTATAAACCTTAAGCAAATGAGTAGAGAAGAGCTGTGACTAAGAGTAAAAGAAGATGGACAAGCTGGAGAGTGTGTAGATAGCTAAAGTCTGTGGAAAGCAATTTGAAAATATGTATTATGAATATTTAAATATTTATACTTTTTGAGTCAGTAATTCTACTTCCAAGATTCTAAATAGTCAAGAAATATGAATAGATGCTATACGAATATGCATATAAAACCTATAACATAGCTATTTTAAAATGCAAACCACTTTTAATAACCCAAATGTCCACTAACAGAAAAACTCTAACTCAATCCTGGTATGTACATGTGATGAAGCATGAAAATAACATTTTTAAAAGAATATTTAAGGATATGAGAAAATGCTCTTAACACAATAGCAATTCCATTTATGCATTTTAATTCCTTTATTATATTTCCATAAGTGTGGCCCATATAATGTTGATTTATTATCTTTATTACTCTGAATATTAACTTCATCAGCATAAGTTTGAACAAATTGTTCTCTTTTCATTGATTTTTTCTATTATACAGTGATTCACGTCAATCTTTAAAATCAGGCATTTCTTTAACTCAGGAAGCTTATGTCTGTTTTATCTTTGATTATGGCTTTTCTTATATTTGTTCTAATATTATTTTTATAAATATGAACTTACATTGGATTTTTCTCTTATATAAATATCCATTATCTTATTTGGATATTTTCTGCTTATTGGCTATTTTTCTCTGACTTCTGGATTCAATTAACACATTAGAATTGAAATCAAGATTCAGATTTTGTTACAGAGTCACTTCTGTATATTGTTATTTCTGTTAAAAACCACATGCACAATTGCATTTTAGTTTCCTTTTATATTTTTTACTTCATTCAGCTTTCTTATCCCCTTCCACATTTATGGATAACTTTCCATTTCAGTCATTATAATATAATTTTGTTCATGTGTTTAGTAGAGCCCATATTTTATTGAATTTTACTGAAAAAAAAGTGCTTTCCAAAATTTGTCTTGTATTTTATAAATAGAGTTTTCCAATAAATCTGGAATAGACTTTTTCTATTGCTTACTGTAATGAAGCTTTTAACAAGTCTTATTTTCTCCCGATCTTGGACAAAAATAGATAATATGCTGCACACATACAAATAAAATGTTGCATCTTTCTTGCTGACATCTCACTGTCTACATGGTTGAGCAAAATCTTGACAAAATTTTCTTCCTCTTAGATTTTAAATTATAAGTTTAGTTGACTTTCAAACCATAAGTACAATTTTTAATATTAGTAGCTATTGTTTAGCTAGTGTTACCACTATTAGATTGAGAAAAAATGTTCTTCTTTTACAGGTTGCTGTGCCTTCTATGCAGGTAATTTAATCTCAGATTATTATAAGCTGTTTATAATGCTTCTCACTCAACAACATTAACTCTCAGAGTATCCTGATCCTATATCCTTTCTTACAAACCCATTCTTATTACATACTTTACATCATGGAATATACTGTACTATAACTAGTACATTTCGACTCCAAATATATGTGTTAGTAACATAAAATTAAGAGTGCAATGGCAATGGCCACTTTATATACCATGCGTTGTGAATTGTAGGGATGGATTCTCAATCTCTGTCCTTCTACAGATGCACATTTGCTTACCCCCTAAAACTATGGTATGCATGCCCCCTTTTTTTCCCACAATAATTTATTTATTGAGTGCCTCCTCTTGCCTCCCTTGCTGTCTCTAGGTCACTTTTTTCCACTTGTAGATTTTGTGCGCAAGCCCCAGAAAGATGCTGGGGGCAGGGTCGCTGCATACTCTTCAGTGAGTCCTATAATGTGACTGTAAGTGTCTTCCTCATATTGCAAGAAAATGGCTGGCAGATCCAGCTTTTCATATAGTGCCTGCACCCGGGCCATCTTCTTGGCTTCCTTCTGCCTGAATTTTCCTTCAGGATCTGATATTGTTCCGGAGTGGCCTGTTGCAGACACTGAACCACCAGTCAGCTGCATTTTTGGTCCTGGATGTCACTGTCAACTTCACCTGTCACACTGGGGTCCCCAAAGAGATCAAGCTAATCATCCTGAACCTGAAAGAACTCTCCCATCCCCAGCAGGATCTTCTTGGCATTGGTGTGCTCCTTCTTGCCATCAATTCCTGCCATGTACATGGCTGCAGCTACAGGAAGGTAGAAGGAGTAGAAAGCTGTCTTGTACTTGACAATATATTTGTGCCTCTTTTCAGTGAATCTGCCAAGATCCACATTGCCCTGGGGGGCTGGGATGAGGTCCAGGGTCTGCCTAATCCCAGTCTGATAGGAACTCTGCAGGAAGAGCTCTGTCAGGTTCAGGTAATAAGGCTGCTCCTGGCAATAGATCTTCAGCAGGTGGTAGATACATGCTTCCAGAAGGATAGTATCATTGATGGCATCTAAATCCATGCCCGGCTTCTGATACCAGCAGATCTGTCCCCGGCAGGTGAAGGATGAATCCATGATGTCATCTGCCACCAGGAAGAAAGCTTGCAGCAGTTCCACACACCAGCCCACAGTCAGGGCCTGTTGGAGACTATCAGCATCCTGTTTCCTTGGCTCCATCAGTTCCCCCAAATGGTACTAGCACCGTTGAACCTGGGGGATACTTGCCTCCAATGGCATTGTACTCCAGGACCTCCTTGAGCTGGGCAATAACATCTTCTGTCTCTGGGTGCCCCATCTTTCCTCAGTCAGCACCCTAACAATCTGGGAGAAGTGTTGAACAAAATCCTGCTTTTCTTGGGCATAAACATCTGATTTCTGGTGTCCATTCATTCTGAGGGAGGAGCAAAGGGCTCTGTTCCTGGATGTGGGTCTGCAAGACCCTTTAATAGATTTCCAGGATGTTTCATAGTACAGAGTCCTGTACAATGAAGTTGTTAATGGGACATGAGAAGACCTGCGATGTGGGAGGGTTGGTGGCGGGAGATGATGGTCAGCATTTATAAAGAATCGCTATGGACCCTATGCATTGTCATGGTGGTTGAAGAATACAAGAACATAACTTTTTATGGGAACGCTTTTCCAATACTGAATCATGTGACTATAACTTTCCTAAATTTATACCTTGCAGTTAAACATTTCTGTATTTACATAACTATTTTCTTAAATAGATTATAGAGACTTAACCAGGCAGCCTAATTTTTCAAATATTCAAAATGGAAGTCAGAATATTTCTTTAAATAATTATCATTCCTAAATGTATTTTTACAATATTAGAAATTTTGATCAATTAAAATGTAGTATGTATTAAAGTAGTGAAGGAAAAGTGCCCCTTGTAGTCACCTCTAAAGCTTTCTACATATAATTAACTGTGTAACTCGGTGTTCAAAAGCAAAGTATATTAGCCAGAATATTGAGCATTTTATGATTGAAATTCTGAACAATGCCTAGATAGAGCAGAAAATAGTGACTATAAACTCAGTCCTTGTTCTGAATGCCCTTGTTTTAAAGATTTAAGTCCCTAAAATGATACAAATTTCATTTTGGATATTTAATTTCTTTTTTCTTAAGTAATAAAATATACATAAGTAGTGTGGCAGAGGTGATGATGGATGACTTAAAATAGATAATTCTCTGGAGAATAAGGACGGTTTATAATATTAATGTTATGAGCAGTGAAGACCGAGAAAAGGTGAGAAACAGAGTCTTGTGACTTCCTATGATATTTATTGATATAAATGCTATAGCTGTTCTTGGAGTTTGAAAATGATTTTGATGATTCGTTGCCAATCATAGATTAAGAACTATATTTCATACTGATGGTTACTCAGTTGGGCTATATACACAGCTTTTAAATTTAGATTCCTTTGGTACAGCCAGTAACAGAATATGTAGGCTTAAAGTATAGATATATCTAGTTTTATCCCAAATGACAAGGTGCTTTTCTCCCTTTAGTGGCTGTAACCTCAGTGCCTAGAACAATCCACAACAATTATGAAAAGTAGTTGTTGAATAAATCAGCAAAATTTAGGAACAATGTTTTTATGTATCGCATCTTTCATTTGTTAGAATGCCCAAACATGCAGTAACCACCTCAACTGCTATATACGATTGTTGCACATCATGCTATTTTCTTTGTGAATCCTATTTTTAAATGGTACTTCTTGAAGTTCTTTATTGACTTACTACTTCTCTTTTTCTAAAGTTAGATATCCTCCCATATTTTTCTACTTTATAGGGACAGAACATTAATTACTCACCAACTAATTGATAATTCAATCACTTTGAAAATTTCATTTCATAAGCATTAGCAAGAATCATGGCTGCAGATTATAGTTGTAAAATCTGTGGACAAGAGTTATGCTAAAGGGTGTTGTATATTTAAGAAATAACATGAAGGTGGTCTTTGCCCAGGGCAGATAACAGCACCCAAGCACCTGCCATTCACCAGCCACCACTGCTGGAATAGTTCCTCAGCGTAGATGTATGCACAAACAACCATAGCAGATAAAGGAAGATTGAATAAGATATAAGTTAGAAAGTTTTGCTTTCAAAGCCCACTCTAGATTCCTAATGAACTAGGCTGCAGCATGTGAATACTATTAGGTTGGTGCAAAAGTAATTGCAGTTTTTACCATAATATTGTAGATGTAGCCCCGAACTGATATTGACTAGCTTGCTTTTCTCCCATTCTCCCTTCATAAGTGTTTTAAGTCTTGCTAAGACTGAAGAAAGTCCAGTCTATTGAAAGGCAACAGGTGTGGGGTGGGAGGGGCGGGCAAGAAGGCTGATTAGAAGCCACAGTGATCAGAAGCCCCATTCGAAAAGAACTATAATAGCACGTGAATCCTGCACCAGCAACTGAAGTATCCAGGTTCTCTCATCAGAACTGACAAGGTGGCTGCCATGACCCAAGGATAGGACAGAAGAACAGTGTGGTCCAAGAGCTCACCTGAGAGCCACATGGGACAGAAGACCCTGCCACCCCCCAGCCAAGGGAGGCAATGAGCGAGCCCTACCCAATTGGGGAAACCATGCCTTTTCCACAGAACTGTACAACCCATGGATCACAAGATACACTCATGAACCCACACCACAGGGGCCTAGGCTCCCAAGCCCAGAGTCATGCGGATTCTCAATAGCCTCTCAGGTAGAATCTGCCTAAGTGGGCTGAGTTCCCTAGGGGAGAGGCAACCAGCACCATAGCTGCCGCTGCTTGCTCTCTAAGCCAATTGAGCTCCTTGTGGGGAAGGGCAAGAGCCAACACTGGGACTGATTGCTGCCTAACACACTAAGCTCCCTGGGTGAGGGAATGGCAGCTGCCATCTCTATAGCTCCAGGCCATGCTTTTCCCCTGCTGGAGTTAGGGAGACTGGACGGTTTGGTCCCAAGAGGTGTCCTCCACAGCCCAACATACCAGCTGTGGCAGACTCTGACCAGAGTGCCTCTTCAGGCCTGACCCTGATCCATCCCTCCTCACTGGGCGGGGCCTCCCTGCAGGAACTCCAACAACTCCAGCCAGGGCCTCAGGGACAAAACTCTGATCTCCATTGGCCTGAGCCCCTACGGGAAGGTGGGGCCGCAGTCTCTGCGGACCAGCAGACTTACTCTTTCCTCCTGCTAATTCTGAGGAATCCAGGAAGCCCAGATAAGTGGGTTTCCCCCCAGCGAAGCACACCCCTTCCACTGAGGGACAGTCAAAGTGCTTCATTAAGCGGGTCCTGTTCCCTGTGACACCCAATTCCAACAAGGGTTGTGTCCTTCGAAGACAGAGATCCCAGAGGAAGGAGAAGGCACCCATCTTTGTTGTTCTCCAGCCTCCTTGCTCCTCCCAGGCAAAAGAGCAAGCCAGATGAAGAGAGCCTGAAGTAAACCCCCAGCAATTCGCAGCAGTCCTACAGAAGAGGGACCTGACCATTGAAAGAAAAACAAATAAACAGAAAGCAACAACGACAACGTTAACAACAACAAATAAAGTCCCTACAAAAACCCCATTCGAGGGTCAGCAGCCTCAAAGATCAAAACTAAGCAAACTCATGAAGAAGAGAAAGAATCAATGAAAATGCTGAAAACCCAAAAAGCCTCTTTTCCTCCAAATGATTGCAATGCCTCTCCAGCAAGGGCACAGAACTGAATGGAGAATGAGATGGAAAAATTGAGTGAAGTAGGCATCAGAAGATGTGTAGTAACAAACTCTGCTGAGCTAAAGGAGCATGTTCTAACACAATGCAAAGAAGCTAAGAACCTTGACGAGAGGTTAGAGGAGCTGCTAACTACAATAGCCAGTTTAGAGAGGAACATAAATGACTTGATGGAGCTGAAAAACACAGCAAGAGAACTTCGTGAAGCATACATAAGTATCAATAGCCACACTGACTAAGCAGAAGGAAGGATATCAGAGTTTGAAGACCACCTTGCTGAAATAAGGCATGCAGACAAGTTTAGAGAAAAAAGAATGAAAAGGAATAAACAACGCCTCCAAGAAATATGAGACTATGTAAAGAGACTGAACCTACGATAGATTGGAGTACCTGAAGGAGAGGGGCAGAGTGGAAACAAGCTGGAAATCACACTTCAGGTTATTGTCCAGGAGAACTTCCCCAACCTAGCAAGACGGGCCAACATTCAAATTCAAGAAATACAGAGAACATCACTAAGATACTCCATGAGAAGTTATTTAGGAGATCCATCTTATATGCAAAGACATACAGGCTGAAAACAAAGGGATGGAGGAAATTTTACCAAGTAAATGAAAAGCAAAAAAATAAAAATAAAAATAAAAAAAATAAGGGTTGCAATCCTAGTCTCTGACAAAACAGACTTTAAACCAACAAAGATCAAAAAAGACAAAGAAGAGCATTATTTAATGGTAAAGGGATCAATTCAACAAGAAGAGGAAACTATCCTAAATATATATGTACCCAATACAGGAGCACCTAGATTCACAGAACAAGTTCTTAGAGACCTACAAAGAGACTTAGACTCCCACACTATAATAGTGGGAGACTTTAACACCCTACTGTCAATATTAGACAGATCAATGAGACAGTACACTAACAAGGATATTCAGGACTTGAACTCAGTTCTGGATCTAGTGGACTTAATAGACACCTACAGAACTATCTACCCCAAATCAACAGAAATTAATTCTTCTCAGTACAACATGGCACTTATTCTAAAATTGACCACATAATTGGAAGTAAAACACTCCTCAGCAAATGCAAAAGAACTGAAATCATAACAAACAGTCTCTCATAACGAGAGGTGATAACGTGCTAGCAGTTCTTGCTCACACTCGGCACCTCCTTGGCCTCAGCATCTGCTCTGGCCATGCTCCAGGAGCCCTTCAGCTTGCTGCTGCGCTGTGGGGGCCCCTCTCTGGGGCTGGCCGAGGCTGGAGCTGGCTCCCTCTGCTCAGGGGGAGGTGTAGAGGGAGAGGCACAGGCAGTAGCTGGGGCTGCACGGTGCTCACAGCCCGGTGTGGGTTCCAGGTGGGCTCCAGCTCAGTGGGCCCCACACTTGGCGGGGCTGGCCGGCACCTGATGGGCTTGACCAGGGGACTCAAAGTCCCGGGGCAAGTGCAATTGAGAAGTGAAGCTGACTGGGCTTCTGGGTGAGGTGGGAACCTGGAGAACTTTTCTGTCTAGCTAAAGGTTTGTAAATGCACCAGTCAGCACTCTGTGTCTAGCTCAAGGTTTGTAAATGCACCAATCAGTGCTTTGTGTCTAGCTCAAGATTTGTAAATGCACCAATCAGTGCTCTGTGTCTAACTAATCTAGTGGGGACTTGGAGAACTTTTGTGTCTAGCTAAAGGATTGTAAATACACCAATCAGCTCTCTGCGTCTAGCTAAAGCTTTGTAAATGCACCAATCAGCGCTCTGTCAAAACTGACCAATCAGCTCTCTGTAAAACAGACCAATCAGTGTCTGTAAAATGGACCAATCAGCTCTCTGTAAAATGGGCCAATCAGTAGGATGTGGGTGGGGCCAAATAAAAAGCAGGCCACCTGAGCCGCAGCAGCAACCCACTAGGGTCCTGTTCCATGCTGTGGAAGTTTTGTTCTTTTGCTCTTTGCAATCAATTTTGCTGCTGCTCACTCTTTGGGTCCGTGCCACCTTTAAGAGCTATGATACTCACTGTGAAGGTCTGCAGCTTCACTCCTGAAGCCAGCAAGACCATGAACCCACCAGAAGGAAGAAACTCTGGGCACATCTGAACATCTGAAGGAAAAAACTCTGGATGCACCATCTTAAAGAACTATAACACTCACCACGAGGGTCCACGGCTTCATTCTTGAAGTCAGAGAGACCAAGGACCCACCAATTCTGTACACAATAACACAATGCAGTCAAATTAGAACTCAGGATTTAAAAACTCACTAAAAACCACACAAGTACATGGCAATTGAACAACCTGCTCCTGAGTGACTCCTGAGTAAATAATGAAATTAAGACAGAAATCAAGAAGTTCATTGAAACCAGTGAAAACAAAGAGACAAAATACCAGAATCTCTGGGTCACAGATAAAGCAATGTTAAGAGGCAAATTTATGGCACTAAATGCCAACATCAGAAAGCTAGAAAGTTCTCAAACCGACACCCTAACATCACAAAAGAGCTAGAGAAGCAAGAGCAAATAAATCCAAAAGCTGGCAGAAGACAAGAAATAAGATCAGAGTAGAAACAAAGGATATAGAGACATAAAAACTCTTTTAAAAAAGTGAATCCAGGAGGTGTTTTTTTGAAAAGATTAACAAAATACATAGACTGCTAGCTAGAGCAGCAAAGAAGAAAAGAGAGAAGAATCAAATAGACACAATAAAGAATGATAAAGGGATATTACCACTGACCCCACAGAAATACAAACTACCCGTAGAGAATACTATAAACACCTCTATGCAAATGAACTGGAAAATCTGGAAGAAATGGATTCATTCCTGGACATATATACCCTCCCAAGACTGAACCAGGAAGAAGTCGAATCCCAGAATAGACCAATAACAAGTTGTGAAAATGAGGCTGTAATTAATAGTCTATTAACCAAAAAAAAAAAAAGAAAAAAAAAAAAAAAGCCCAGGATTAGAAGGATTAACAGCTGAATTCTACAAGAGATACAAAGAGGAGCTGGTACCATTACTTCTAAAACTATTCCAAATAATTGAAAAAAAGGGACTCCTCCCTAACGCATTTTATGAGGCCAGCATCACCCAGATACCAAAACCTGGCAGAGACACAACAAAAACAGAAAACTTCAGGCTAATATCCCTGATAGAAATCGAAGCAAAAATCCTCACTAGGTTCAGATGTTGCAGCTGGCAAACTGAATCCAGCAGCACTTAAAAAACTTACCCATCATGATCAAGTCAGTTTCATCCCTGGGATGCAAGGCTGGTCCAACATATGCAAATCAATAAACATAATCCATCACATAATCAGAACCAAAGACAAAAGTCACATGATTATCTCAATAGATGCAGAAAAGGCCTTTAATAAAATTCAACATCCCTTCATGTTAAAATTCTCAACAAAANGCAAAAATCCTCACTAGGTTCAGATGTTGCAGCTGGCAAACTGAATCCAGCAGCACTTAAAAAACTTACCCATCATGATCAAGTCAGTTTCATCCCTGGGATGCAAGGCTGGTCCAACATATGCAAATCAATAAACATAATCCATCACATAATCAGAACCAAAGACAAAAGTCACATGATTATCTCAATAGATGCAGAAAAGGCCTTTAATAAAATTCAACATCCCTTCATGTTAAAAATTCTCAACAAAACTAGGTATTTAGAGAACATATTTCAAAATAATAAGAGCTATTTATGACAAACACAAAGCCAATATCATATTGATTGGCAAAAGCTGGAAGCATTCCCTTTGAAAACCGGTACAAGACAAGGATGCCCTTTCTCACCACTCCTATTCAACATAATATTGGAAGTTCTGGCCAGGGCAATCAGGCAAGAGGGAGAAATAAAGATTATTCAAATAGGAAGAGAGGAAGTCAAATTGTCTCTGCAGATACATAATTCTATATTTAGAACACCCCATCATCTCAGCCAAAAAGCTCCTTAAGCTGATAAACAACTTCAGCAAAGTCTCAGGGTATAAAATCAATGTGCAAAAATCACAAGCATTCCTATACACCAACGATAAACAAGCAGAGAGTCAAAGTATGAATGAACTCCCATTCACAAGTGCTATGAAGAGAATAAAATACCTAGGAATACAACTTACAAGAGATGTGAAGGACCTCTTCAAGAATTACAAACCACTGCTCAGGGAAATAATAGAGGACACAAACAAATGGAAAATCATTCCATGCTCATGGATAGGAATAATCGATATTGTGAAAAGAAACTATCATCAGTGTGAAGAGGCAACCTACAGAATGGGAGAAATTTTTTGCAATCTACCCATCTGACAAAGGTCTAATGTTCAGAATCTAGTAGAAACTTAAACAAATTTACAAGAAAAAAAAAAAAATCAACAAGTGGGCAAAGGATATGAACAGACACTTCTCAAAAGAAGACATTTATGCAGCTAACAAACATATGATAAAAAGCTGAACATCACTGATAATTAGAGAAATACAAATCCAAACCACAATGAGATACCATCTCATGCCAGTCAGAATGGTGATTATTAAAAAGTCAAGAAACAATAGATTTTCACGGGGCTGTGGAGAAATAGGAACACTTTTACACTGTTGGTGGGAATGTAAATTTGTTCAATCATTGTAGAGGAGAGTGTGGCAATTCTTCAAGGACCTAAAACCAACTGACCATATGATCCCACAATCCCATTACTGGTTACATGCCAAAAGGAATAGAAATCATTCTACTATAAAGACAAATGCACACGTATGTTTGTTGCAACAATATTTACAATAGCAAGGATATGGAACCAACCCAAATGCCCATCAGTGATAGACTGGATAAAGAAAATGTGGTACACATACACCATGGAATACTATGCAGCCATAAAAAGGAATGAGATCATGTCTTTTGCAGGGACATGGATGGAGCTGAAAGCCATCATTCTCAGTAAACTAACACAGGAACAGAAAACAAAACACAGCATGTTCTCATAAGTTGGAGCTGAAAAATGAGAACACATAGAGAGGAACAACACACACTGGGGCCTGGGGGGTGCGTGGGGAGAGGGAGAGTGTCATGAAGAGTAACTAATGGATGCTGGGCTTAATACCTTGGTGATGGGATGATCTGTGCAGCAAACCACACGGGCACACGTTTACCTGTGTAACAGACCTGCACATCCTGCACATGCACCCCTGAACTTCAAATAAAAGTTGATGAAATAAATAAACAAATAAATAAATATAATAAAATATGGTAATGACAAAGGGAAAAGAGTTGCTTTTGCTCTCTTTAAATAAAAAAGAAATGCACTTAAAAAATAAAAATAAAAAATAAACTATTTCCTCTGGCTCATAGTCTAAAGAATGTTACGCTGCCTATCTCAAGAATTCCAGTGTTGAGGGGATGAGATACAAACCTTATGATTTTCTCATCCTGTCTCTAATGTGAGGAATATTCAGCACCTCTCTTTCTTCCTCCCTACTCCAAGCCAAGCTGTTCTCTCCTAAACATCACTGTTCTAGCTTCCTAACCTCACTCTGTTTCTCTCTTCAGTCAATACAACAGTTCAAGTCATCTCTTCAAAATATATATATCAGCATATCATACTATTTTCTATTTCAGTGCTTTTTGATAGTTTCTCATAATAATACAAATAAAATCTAGTGTCCTCAGTATTCTTTTATAGTGTGGTTCCCTGGCAACCTTCCTAAATATGTTTCCTATTTCTCTATGGTCCCTTCTGCTGAAACCATACTAGCATTCTTCTCAAACAGCCCAGTCATGCTCTGTCACAGGGCCTTTGCAACCACCATTGCCTCAGTCTAGAATGCTCACCCCACAAATGTTTGCCTCACTCACCCTTTCACTTTATTTAGTTCTCTGCTCAAATGTCACCTCCTCAAGGAAGTCTACTCCAACTACCTTAACTGTAGTAACCCCCCCTTATATTTCAGATATTTTAGTTTTATCTTATATTTTAGATATTTTATCTAATAATACCTAATTAGGTAATATTACCTAATAATATCTTATAATTATTATATAAAAGAATGTTATTTATTCATTGGTTTATTTAGCTATTGTTTAATTATCCCATGAAAATTTAAATCCTATGAGGACATGAAGTTTAATTTTTGGAGTTTTATATATATATATATTTGTTCACTGTAGTATTTTCAGCATGTAACCTTGCAGATATTTCAGCCTCAAAAATTGTTTGTGGAATAAATGTCCTAGCCACTTAGACAACAATACCAAGAGAAAATTCCTCAAACAACAGCTCCCATTTTTCCCCACATTAGAGGAATTTGCTGTTTAGGTCTCATGTCTTGTATAGTTGTTATGGTTAATGAGAAAATGGTAGTACTAAAGACCCATCAATGTCAAAGTGGGTGGATTTCTCAGGACTCAGTACTAATTTTAAGGAAAAAAAATCAAATAAGTTGTAGAGAGAAAGAAGAAGATAAGTGCTGACAAAGATTTTGATTGTTTTGAGAAAGTAAGATCAGAGATTGAAGGAATCAACTGGGCCATGTTAGCCACTTGCAGTCAGATTGGTAATTACAGGTTTAATAGTTACAATTTGCTTTGTCAGGCTGCACACAGTGGCTCATGCCTGTAATCCTAACATTTTGGGAGGCTGAGGTGGGTGGATCACTTGAGCCCAGGAGTTTGAGGTATTAGTCAGGTATGGTGGTGCACACCTGTAGTTTCAGCTACTTGGGAGGCTGAGGAACAAGAATCGCTTGAACCTGGGAGAAGGGGGTTGCAGTTAGCTGAGACTGTGCCACTGAACTTCAGCCTGGGCAGCAGAGTAAGATTCTGTCTCAAAAACAAAAACAAAACAAAACAACCCTGCAACATTCTGCTTTGTCTTGTGGCCTCCCCACAAGGTCATGATAGACCCCAGCTACCCATTCAAATTTGGATCAGATGTCGAGGCTGATAACACCTCACACACAACACGAGGGTATAAAGCTTTATTAGGCACCTACCAAGGCTTTCTGGAGAGGGCGAGGTTGTTCCCAAAGAATTGCTAAAATGACTTCAGAGAGCCAGGGGTGCTTGGCTTTGGATTTTTTTGGTGGTTAGAAACTGGGACTGGGCTGATAGTACCCAATGTGGGTAGTAACCACATTGGTTTAACCAATGTGGTTTAAAACACTCACCATTGACAAAGAAGAGAGCATCTAGGCTTCTTATTAAGTTTGTGAGGCACAATGAGATGAGAGAGTGGTAAGTCTTGAGGGCTGCCAGCAGCCAAACATCAAAACATGATGTCAGGTTCTTTATTAAACTTTGGTTTATGAAAGAGCTTCATCTTTGCCACCTTCATCTGAACTTTAGTTTTTTATATTGTGAGATTTTTTTATCCTCTTTTTCTTTTGTTTTTCAAATGAACTTTTCTAATACAATTTAATAACCACTTCTTAATTATTTAAAATAATGAACTAAAGTCACAAATATGAGTATCTTCCTGGATTTTTTTATTTTGGACTTTTCATTATTATGCTTTCCAGAATCACAGTATTTTAAATATTATAATACTTTAAATAGCATATTATACTGTTTTGTATATTTCATGGATAGTGTATTTTTTTCTTTTTTAAATGTTTTGACTATTCTTGTGTTTTTTATTTTTTTATTTTATTTTTAATTTTTTAATTTTTATTTTTTTTTGAGATGGATGGGTCACACAGGCTGGAGTACAGTGGTGCAATCTCAGCTCACTGCAACCTCCGCCTCCCAGGTTCACACCATTCTCCTGCCTCAGCCTCCTGAGTAGCTAGGACTACAGGTGCCCACCACCATGCCCGGCCAATTTCTTGTATTTTTATTAGAGACCAGGTTTGACTGTGTTAGCTAGGATGGTCTCAATCTCCTGACCTCTTGATCTGCCCACCTCGGCCTTCCAAAGTGCTGGGATTACAGGCGTGAGCCACCATGCCCAGCCCTTGTGCTTTTTAAACTTTGATTTATGAAACTTTAGAATCAGCTCCTGCATTCTTCATATTTAAAAGGCTATTAGATTTTTTATTGAGATTTCACTGGGTAACATGTAATTTAAGAATATTTGATATCTTTTTGCTATTTGATGTTTACCTTCTGATATGGTTTGACTGTGTCTTTATCCAAATCTCATCTTGAATTCCCACGTGTTGTTGGAGGGCCCTGGTGGGAGATAATGGAATCATGGGGGCCAGTCTTTCCTGGGCTGTTCTCATGATAGTAAGTCTGTCTCACGAGATCTGATGGTTATTTTAAGGGGGAGTCTTCCTGCACAAGCTCTCTTTTTCTTCCTACTGCCGTCCATGTAAGACATGCCTTGCTGCTTCTTAACTTCCAACATGATTGTGAAGCCTCTCCACCCATGTGGAACTGTAAGTCCAATAAACCTCTTTCTCTTGTAAATTGCCCAGTCTTGAGTATGTCTTTATCAGCAGTGTGAAAATGGACTAATATACCTTCAAAACACAGTATGCCACTCTCCACTTATTCAGGTCTTTTTTGCATCTTTAAATGGGAAAACATTGTCTTGGTAGAGGGCTTGTTCAATTCTTACTAACAGTTATTTCCTTATATGTTCTAATTGGTTATTGACAGTATATCAAGAAACCAACACTTGATTAAAGTTGTTTTTCTATTTGGTCTAATTATCAAACCCCTATTAGTTTGTAAGTTATGTGACTTGATTATTTTGGAATTTTAAGGTAGGCAATATACATATACTGTATGTTTTGAGTCTTATCTTCTAAAAATAGATCTCACTTTTTTCTCACATAGCACTGGCTAGAGACTCAGGTACAAAGTTGAATAGTCAGGTGGTATAGTCTGAATGCTTCCCCAAATTCAGATATTGAAACTTAATTCCACTGTAGTGGTATTAAGACATGAGGCCTCTGGGAAGTGATTAATTCATGAAAACTCTACCCTCATAAATGGATTAGTGCTTATAAAAGAGCAGGAGGAAACTAGCTTTGGCCATTTTTTCCTTCTATTCCTTCTGCCATGTCAGACCCGTGTTCATCCCTCCAGAGGATGCCACAAGGCATCATCTTGGAAGCAGGGACACCGGGGCCTTCACAGACACTGAACAGGCCAGTGCCTTGATCTCACACTTCTCAGCTTCCGAACTGAAAGAAATGCATTTATATTGTTGACAAATTACCCAGTCTGTGGTATTTTGTCATAGCAGCACAAACAGACTAAGACATCAGGTGAGAGTGGGCAGGTTTGTTTACTACTGACACTAGCAGAGATGTTCCTCATATGAAAATAGTAGATATGGCATCATTTTTGTTTTCTAACAGACAATCTCAACTTGTTAAAGGAATGTTCTTTTATTCCTAGATTATTAAGAATTTTATGCAAAATAAAGGTTTAATTTTACCAACTGTTTTATTGTGTTTTGCATCTTTTGAAGTGATGTAACAGCATATTTTTCTTTACTCTGTTAATATAGATAATTAATTTTAATTCTATATTCTCAAGTAATCCATACCTGGTCAAGTTCAATTACTTATTTAATACTCTTTAGGCATTTTGCGTATGTTTAACAAGTCAGTTTATTGTTTAGAGATGGAGAGCATTTGTGTCAGGTTTCCATCTAGATGCAGAAAATATACCAGTTATTTGATTACAGGAAATTTAACATACAGAATAATTAACTAATAGAACATAGGTTACTAGTAATGAACTTTGGGGTAAAAGAGGACTGTGAACGGTCCAGAAATAGCAAGTGCAACAAAGCAGCTACTATTTTTCGGCCAGGGAAGAGAGTCCGATAAAAGAACTAAACAATAGGAGAGCTGCCTCCCCTCAAGGAGACACCCTCCAGTGGTAAGACTCAGATGTCTTCACCAAGAAAATGGCTACCACAGTAAAATGCCACCTGCCAAAGATGAAAAAACTCACCAACAGTAATAGACCAGAGCTAATTTCTGTAAGTGGACCAACATTGCTGGACAACGTGGCTGGTTAGAGATAATTGGAAAGACTGACTGGTGAGGAAAGCATGGCCCAAGGGCACCTCTAGTACTCAGCAGCACAGGCAACTGGGCTGTCAAATTGTATAATGATATCAAAATGGAGACAGTCAGAAAGCAAATGTTTTCTGATGCATTTGCCTTGCATCAGCCGAGAAAGGAGAAAAGTTTAGTATCCAGACCCAGTATCACAAAACAGGGCAAAGAAGGGTGGATATGGGGCTGCAAAAAAACAATCTGATAACTGGCTAAGACTGCTGTGTTTGTTTTTTGTTTTATGTTTTTTTTTTCTTGTTTTGTTTTGTCTTGGTTTATTTTTGAGATGGAATCTTGCTCTGTCACCCAGACTGGACAGCAGTGGCGCGATCTCAGCTCACTGCAAACTCCGCCTCCCAGGTTCATGCTATTCTCCTACCTCAGCCTCCCAAGTTCCTGGGACTACAGGCACCCACTACCACCCTAGGCCATTTTTTTTGTATTTTTAGTAGGGATGGCGTTTTACTGTGTTAGCCAGGATGGTCTCCATCTCCTGACTTTGTGATCCGCCCACCTCAGCCTCCCAAAGTGCTGGGATTACAGGCATGAGCCACCTTGCCCGGCCTTGTTTTTTTCGTTGTTTTTGTTTTTTTTTAAACTATTGCTATATTTGTTTGCTTAGGTAGCAAGTAAATGCTTGCTATATAACAGGAGTGAGAACGATTTTTAACTGCTTTTATGATTTAAATTATTATGCATAGCACGTATGTATTAAAGATTAGAATCAACAACACAAAACTGTTGTGGTGACTCTGGACTCTAACTGGATTTAGTTACTGGATCTACTACTAAATGCTTGAGAGAACTTAAATAAGCATTTATTCTCTGTGTCTCATTTTACTCTTCTTTAAAAGTGAGAATAACATGAGTAAACTCATTGCTGTGGATAGCTTTCCTCATGAAGCAGACTCTGGGATGAAGAATAACATGCCAGAAGTATTAGGACTACTAATGGGATCAAAGCAGGTGAAGGGAAAGAAGGGAGGGGGGTTGGCAGAGGGTGAAGTTTTACTTCGATGCCAGAAGAGGGTGTGACTTGGGCTAGGTTGCTCTGCCTACCTGTAAATGGTTCAGTGTATATACCTTACGAATCAAATTATGCAATTACTTACATGTGGAAGAAGCTGAATATATCCATTGAACCTAAGGGGCTTAAGACAAATGAATAGATGCTGAATAAATACACATACACACACACACATGCATACACACACACGCACACACATGTGCACACACACATGCACACACAACTACACATGTATGGGAAACAGGAGTGGGAAAGTAGAGTATAAACTTTTCAGTTTTTAGTCAAGAGGTCAAATTTTTTGTGAATCATAATAATATTAAAACATAAAATTGCATGTGTTAATACTGCTGTGTATGTTTTTGAATGGTGTTTTACATCTGTGTCTCACAAAACTCTATATGATAGTTATCTCAATCTTCAGATAAGGAAATTAAGAAATAGAGAGGAAGAGTGATTTTTTTAAGATTACAAGGCTAGAGAGAAGAAGATTCAGGACAGGAAACCAGGTATTCAGTTTTTCATGAGCCTTTATCCACTGATGCTTCTGTTCGCCAAAAGTGTCAGACACATATGTATGAATTTAAAAATGCATTTTATTTCAGAGTTTAATATAAGTAATTTTGAAATACATGTAATAGTTATATGTGATTCTTATTTATTCCACAATTATAAGAAATGGGAATACATAACAAACTGATTCATATATTTTTAAGCTGATGTGCAAAATGTAAGTATTAGAATGAATCTCTCACAAGAAGTTTCTTTCTTTTTTCTGAGACAGGGTCTCACTCTGTCACTCAGGCTGGAATGCAGTGGTGTGATCATAGCTCACTCAGCCTCAAACTCCTGGGCTCAAGCAATTCTCCCACCTTAGCCTCACAAGTAACTGGGACCACAGGTATGTGCCACCATGCCTGGCTGATTAAAAAAAAAAAAAATTAGAGATGGGGTCTTGCTATGTTGCCCAGGTTGATACCAAATTTCCGGCCTCAAGCAGCCTCCCAAAGTGCTGGGCTTGCAGGCATGCACAAACACACCCACCCTGGAGGCCTCTTAAACAAAGATTATTCATCTTCTTCAGTAGCCCGGAATGACAGTTGCATTCCAATTTTAGGTAATCTGTGTCAAGTTAATTTAGGTTATTTAAAATTTCTCTGATTGAGAAGTAATTTGTACTAGAAGCTTTTAAAGAAGATTGCAAAGAACACTATTCCTCAAAATAGAGGAACAGTTTATATTATTTGTTCATTTTCTTTCTTACTGGCATGAATATTTGAAATCAGTTTGTAACAAGCAACAAGCAATATGTGTGAGTTTTCTTTATTTGCTGCTTCCTATCTAGACACTTCATGGCCCCATGCAAAGAAAACATACATTCAGTTAAACCACATATAGCATGCATCAATAAATCCATGCTGAAATTATCTTAGAGATGAGACCATATGATATCTTCACAGAAAATATAAAATAAATTATTGTTTCAATCTCGGGTTTGAAATACAAGGACTGACTGCCAGACTTTTTTGGAATTTTATTTTTTTTATTTTTTAAATTTATTATTATTATACTTTAACTTCTAGGGTACATGTGCACAACGTGCAGGTTTGTTACATATGTATATATGTGCCATGTTTGTGTGCTGCACCCATTAACTCGTCATTTACATTAGGTATATCTCCTAATGCTATCCCTCCCCTCCCCCCACTCCACAACAGGCCCCGGTGTGTGATGTTTCCCGTCCTGTGTCCAAGTATTCTCATTGTTCAATTCACACCTATGAGTGAGAACATGTGGTGTTTTGTTTCTTGTCCTTGTGATAGTTAGCTGAGAATGATGGTTTCCAGCTGCATCCATGTCCCTACAAAGAACATGAACTCATCCTTTTTTATGGCCGCATAGTATTCCATGGTGTATATGTGCCACATTTTCTTAATCCAGTCTATCATTGATGGACATTTGGGTTGGTTCCAAGTCTTTGCTATTGTGAATAGTGTCGCAATAAACATACGTGTGCATGTGTCTTTATAGCAGCATGATTTATAATCCTTTGGGTATATACCCAGTAATGGGATGGCTGGGTCAAATGGTATTTCTAGTTCTAGATCCTTGAGGAATCGCCACACTCTTTTCCACAATGGTTGAACTAGTTTACAGTCCCACCAACAGTGTAAAAGTGTTCTTATTTCTCCACATCCTCTCCAGCA
>NW_016826966.1:1021341-1032668 GCF_001698545.2 Rhinopithecus bieti | reverse complement strand
TTTTAGTTATTTTGTGAGACAAGACCTCACTCTGTCACTGAGGCTGGAGTGCAGTGGCGCAATCTCAGCTCACTGAAACCTCCACCTCAGCCTCCAGAGTAGGTGAGATTATAGGCAAGCACCACCATGTCTGGTTAATTCTTGTATTTTTAGTAGAGACAAGGGTTTCAACATATTGGCCAGGCTGGTCTTCAACTCCTGACCTCAGGTGATCCACCAGCCTTGGCCCCTCAGAGGGCCAGGATTACAGGTGCAAGCCACCACACCTACCCATGTCCATTTTGTGTAGGCCGCTTTCCTTTTTCTGTCTATAAATCTTCCACCACGTGCCTGCGCTGGTGTCTCTGAGCCTACTCTGACACAGGAGTGTCATGAATTTTTCTTTGCTTAATTAAACTCTGTAAAATTAATTTGCCTAAAGTTTTTCTTTTAACAGTATAAAGATGGAATTAAATTTAAAATAGACCAAAATGTTTTGCAACAAACCTTAAGTGAATGTCAACCTTTCACTGAGATCAACAACACAAAGGTGAGGTAAGACTTTTAGCAGGAAGAAATGAACCAAGAAAACCTGACAATAAAAACAATAAACCACTGTCAAAAACAAAACAAAACAGTAGAGCACCTAAAAAAGCAGGGAGGGGAAGAGAAAAGAAAAAATAAATAGGTAATGTTATGTATGGCAAATATTATATTATAAGCATATATTAGTGCATATACTTTGTGAGTAAAGATTAAAATCTGGCCTATGCTAATGCAGGCCCATCTGAGAATGACTTCACAGCAGGAAGGAAACCTAAGTAAGACAGAAAAGATATACTTAAATATGAAGGTAAATGTACCAAAGAAACACAATTTTATGAGGTCATAGAATATAGGAATCCGTCTTAATCTGAGTGTCTAAAAAGTTCTGGATAGCCATTGAGCTGAGATTTATCTAGTGAGTAGGGATTAACTGGGCAAAGAGGGGTGATGACATTGGAGGTCATTTCAGAGAGAGGTAATCCACATTCAGAGCTGTGATGGGAAGAAACATGGCCTGTCTGAGGAAGTGGAGAGGGACCCATATGACGGATGCTCAGAGAACCAGTTATTGAAAGAAGCCAGAACAATGGGCAGAACTACATGTGAACAAGTGGTTCTGATGAAATTGTTTGTTCTGTAACTTAAAAGCAATAGGGCAATCATAGAGAGTTTTAAATTGGGTAAGCTTTGACATGGTTTGGGGATGGGGTGTTTTTTAAATGGTAAGTTCCTCATTTTGAAAAGATAACTATGAATCCAGTAGAGAGAGCTGCTCTGGCAAGGAAGGTATTTGGGGAAGGCAAAGGTGGCTGCTCCCTTGATTGCAATTTGTACAGGGATTACTAATTCTACATTAGTACTGTTAGAAATCAAGAGATATTAAGATGGTAATAAAGAAAAGATTTGGCATTGGATCGCTATGCAAGAGTCGATAGGAAGACAAGATTTCTGGCTTGTGCATCTAGAAGTTTAGTGATGCCATTCCCTAGGAATGAAACACAGGAAAATGACCAGGTTTGAGATAGGAAAGGATGAGATGGATATTAGGAGAACAGTTTGGGACCTGCTGAAAGTAAGGATTTTTTTAAGATATCCAAATGGAAATGTCTATATGAGTATGAACTCAAAAAAGATTTTGAAAACTACAAAAATTTGCTAGTTATTGGTACGTAGAGGGTAGTGAATCACCGGTTTGAATGCAATTACCTATAGAGAGGAAGAGCAGAAAGGAGAAATTAGTCTGAAACTAAGCCCCATAGAACCCTAGCTTTTAATGGCTAGTTAATGGGTGGGGAAGGGTGAACCAATGATGCCTGAGGGATAGCCAGACAGCTTGAAAACTAGAAGCCAAGTGAAGTGAGAGTTTCAATAGGGAGGGTGTGGTGAATAGTGTCACACAGTGCTCAGGAGCCCTTTATCATGAGGATTGAGACATATTCCTTGGCCTCTCACCCAATTCAAAACGTTTCCTCCGACTGGTGGAGGAAGATTTTATCAGTTAAAATATGGCATGCCACTTGGAACTGGACAATACAGAGTTAAAGAGATATATGGATTATTGGTTTCCTTAGAAAAATCAGAAGGAAAATTATTGTGTCTGGGCCAGGCGCGGTGGATTACGCCTGTAATCCCAGCACTTTGGGAGGCCGAGGCGGGCGGATCACTAGCTCAGAGATGGAGATTATCCTGGCTAACATGGTGAAACCCCGGCTCTACTAAAAAACACAAAAAATTAGCCGGGCGAGGTGGCGGGCACCTATAGTCCCAGCTACTCGGGAGGCTGAGGCGGGAGAATGGCGTAAACCCGAGAGGAGAAGCTTGCAGTGAGCCGCGATCACGCCACTGCATTCCAGCCTGGGCGACAGAGCGAGACTCCATCTCAAACAACAACAACAACAACAACAACAACAACAACAACAACAACAACAACAAAAATCGTGTCTGACGTTTTACCATTTTCGGGAGTTAACTTAAGAAAACTTAGTAGCTACAGTAGGCACACAAATTCATATGTCTGGCATTACACCAAGCATTTACATTTTCATTAAGATGTAAAATCATTAGGAGAGGTATTAACTTATTATTAATAAAAATGGTTGATTAGTAATCAGAAGCATTTTCATGAAAATGACAGCAGATGAATATTCAATTTCGAGACAGACAAAATATGCCAAAGCAAATCAGTTTGAGTGAATTATTCCCTCATCAATTCCTGTTTTAAGGCAGAGTTATATATTTATTGTCTCAGAAACAGAATAAAATGATAAAATTTAAAGGTGAATTGTAAGAGAACTAAGAAAGTAAGTGGGTAGATTATAGGTTTTTCCTAGTAAAAACCTTCTCTTTTATAAGTTAAATGAAGACTGGAATTGTTCCTGGGATATAGGGACTTAGCATCTCTGCATCAGTATTTGTGGATGATAAAATATCCTGTTATTATAAGAGCAAATAGGAAACAATCTTGTCTATAACATATCAATACCATCTTTATATGATTAATTTATCACATGAAAAATATACCCCATTCATTCTAGTAAATATAGGAATTTTAATAAGAGAGCATATTGTAATAATGTAGAAAATAAAATGATACCCAATTTCAGAAACTTGCTTACATATATTTGATAGGTATTAAGATCAGAATGTAAAATAACTATGCCAGAAGTATTTTCTTGTTTATGAACTAAAGTTGTTTGGGTAACCAAGTAAAAATGTGTCATTGAATTACATACTATGTTTATACAAGACACAAAGATGAAATAAAATATATCACTACACATGAGGCAAGAAACTTAAAGATGAATGATATTATTACTTTTCCCATAGTCAAGGAGAGAAGCACATAAAATATTAAATTTTTCACAAGTGGGTTCTCCATGAGCTCTCCCCTGTTCCTAACCTGACTTATTATTTTCAGATCTTAGCTCCTTTCCAGTTTGATATTTTCTTCTAATATTCAAACTTTCACTCACCTTTTGGAAAAAACTCTCCCATCCCAACTCTGTATCACATGTTCTCCTCCTGGAATATACTCCTGAAGTCTGGAACAGCTGGAGAATAACAGCAGGTTTTAATAGTACCAATAACAATCTCCTGTGACATCTTAAGTCCCACAAAATATTCTAGGGCAGCATTCTATTGCTGTCTCCCCAGCATGATTTCAGACATTTTCACCCTCACACTCTCCCGATTTCTCTGATTGGACTCTTTGAATCTTTCTGTCTACTATGGGTTCACACACACATGTACATGTGCACGTGCACACACACACACATCACTTGCTTAAACTGAATTTGTTGAGTTTTTCCATCTCTCTTCTACAAAGACCATACTTTCTCAATGAAAAACATTAACTTTCAGAAGTAGTCCAATCCAAAGGCATATAAGGTGATAAACTGTTTTCTGACTATCATATACTTCAAAGAATCTAAGCAATAGATAAAGTGATTCACATTTGTATATAAGTAAGTCCAGATTCTCCAATCCTGGCTCTTAAATGAGGCACTTCAGAGTACATATTGCTGAGACATAGGGGCTACTACCCGGGCTACATATGCGATTATTTCTAATAATACTGTATACAAGGCTCTGATTCTTAATCAGAAGCCCACTTCACATTCAGGCTGTGAAGAGAGAGGAGGTTCTGTTGCAGTTATACATGTCTTCACACATAAGTGAACATGAGCCTTCACATTCTCCAACATTTTGAAATGTTTTTCTAGGCTCTATAGGGCAAATTATATTTGATAGAGTTCCCTTTCTGTCACCACATAATTTGTTGATACTTTACACATCTCCAGGGTTGATTCATTCTTTATTTAGTCATTAATCGATTCTCTCAAATTGTTGTTTTGTTCACTTGAAGTTTGGCTACTATTCATAGGTTGCTTATTTATAAATGAGTGAATTGGAATAGAGTATCTTCAAGCTCTCTTTTTATTTTCTTTCTATATGATTTGTGCAGATTGATTTATACACTCACCTACTTCAGTTCTCATTACACAGGTTTGGGATCTGCATTTTTAAATACACTTCTTTTATCTCCTAACAGTACTAATGCTCCCCATTCCATTCCAGCAAACCAAGCCCTATGAATTCCCAAGTATTTTTCTCTATTCAGAGAATTTCAATTCTCACTGGAAGAAGACAGCTGAATAGCTGATAACAGCAGCAAGGGTATATTTCCAGTGCTTTCTGATCATTTCCTGTAAAACAAAAATGAGAAATTGTCATATTCTGATAGCGTTCAGTGATTTTGAAACAATTTTGCTTAGGCAGATACAAGGCTGACTGCATAAAATCACCAAAGATGATTTTAAAATACAACTTCTCAGTATCTCAGTAGGTCTGGAGTGTGGTCCAAGAATCTATATTTTTTAAAGCTCTTCCAAGCAATTCTGATACAAAGCCAAATTTGAGAACCTCTGCTATGCTCTGTTTGCTTCAGTTTGCCATCTAGCAGATTGCACTGTTCTAAACTGCTTCATAATTTAATATACGTATATGCACATGAATTCCAAAGTTTGTCACTCACTATCGATGTAATCTTGGCCAAACAATTTAACATCTGAGTGCTTTAGTTTCTTCACTAATAGATATTTTTAAGCATAAAATGAATTGTATGTATCTAAAATGCTTAGAGTAATGCCTGAGATAGAAAGATGTTAGTATTTTCATTTTTATTATTAATCATTTATTTTTTAGTCATCAAACATTTACAAAGAATTTATAAAATTCCAGGCATAGCTTTTCACACCTGGGGAATAGTAAATAAAGATCATTCCCCTTTGCTGCTATCCCTAGAAGTGTAATAGGAAAAACAGATTTATAAGTAAATAATTAAAATTGATGTGTTTGTATCAAAGACCTAAACATAAGAGCTAAAACTATAAAACATTTTGAAGAAAAATAAGGGAAAAGTCATGACATTGGAGTTAGCATTTTTTTAAATATAATACTAAAAGCATGGCTAACAAAAGAAAAGATAGATAATTGGACTACTTCAATAAACTTTCGTGCATCAAAAGAGACTATTAATATACATAAAAAGCGCCTGTGGAATGGGAGTAAATTTTGTAAAGCATTTATTTGATAAGGGATTAAATCCAGAATATAAAAAGAACTCCTACAATTCAACAATAATGACAGTTACATAAACCTGATTAAAATATAGGTAAAAGACTTGAATAGGCATTTCTCACAAGGTATGCAGATAACCGATAAGCACATGAAAATATGCCTAACATACTAGTCATTAGAGAAACGCAAACCAAAATCAGATATCAGAATGAGACATTATGTCACACCCATTAGACTGACTATTATTAAAAAAAAAAAAAAAAAAAAAAAACAGGAAACAAGAAATGTTGACTAGGATGCAGAGAAAACGCTTTCTTGATGTCCAGAGTCATTTTAATCTGCATATTTCTGGTTCATAATTAATTGTCAAAATTATGATATGTAATTTTAAAGGACTACCATCAAGGGAAGAATCTTATGTTAGAAAATTGTATTTTCAATGATAACTTCCAAAATGCCCATGACAGATCATAGTACAATAGCTTTCAAGTTAAGTCTACACAATGTTGACTGTGTTAGCTTCCACTAACAGAATTTTTCCTGCCTACTGCCAAGTGGCATCTGGACCCCAATATATGACCAAATGGGTCTCCAGAGCTACAACTATAGAAAAAAAGGTCTGCAGGCATAAAAATTAGGGTGAGACTGGATGGGAAAAGAGTTACAAACTTGGTTTTAGTTTACTCTGAACAGGTGCTTTTGGCTGTAAAACTTACTAAAAGGGAGAAATGTAAAAACAATGAGATAACATTGTATACCCATAAGAATGGCTATTATCAAAAAAGGAAAAGAATAGTGGGAAATAACAGATGGTAGTAAGTGTGATAATTAATTTTACGTGTCAAATTGGCCAGGCCATAGTACACAACCACTTGGTCAAACATTATTCTAGTTGCTTTTGTGAAGGTATTTTTTAGATGCTCAAAGGCTATATCAGCAGACTTTGAATAAAGCAAGTTATCTTCCACAATATGAGTTGGCCTCACTCAATCAGATGAAGACTACAATAGAAAAAGACTGAACTCTCCAGAGGAACAGAAAATTCTGTCTTTGAAGTGAAACTACAGTATTAACACTCCCCCGGCTCTTCATCCTTTCAGCCTACTATCTTGCAGAAATTGAACTTGCTAACTTCCACTATTGTATGAAACAATTTCTTAAAATCTCTCTCTCTCTATATATATATATATAATATTTATTTATTAATATACACATGTATGTATATATGTGTGTATGTATATATTTATGTGTGTATATTCTTTTTTAAAAAATAATTGAGTTTTGTGTCTGTTGAATATCCGTGCATATATATAAATATATATACATGTATATATACAAATGCATATATACATGTATATATACACACATAATTTCTGTCAGTTCTGACACACATACATTCTATCAGTTCTGTTTCTCTGGATAATCCTGCCTAATACCATGAGAACACGAAGAAATTAGAATCCTTGTGCATTGCTTGTGGGATGCAAACTGGGAAGCCACTGTAGAAAATGATAAAGCAATTCCTCATTAAATTAAACATAAAATTTCCATATTAATCACATATCCACCAATTCAATTTCTAGTTATATACCAAAACGAAGTGGTAGCAGGGACTCAAGCAGATATTTATATACCCATGCTTATAACAACATTATTACTATAACCAAAAAGTAGAAACAATCAAGATGTTCATCAACAGAAGAATGGACAAACAAAATGTGGTATATACATACATTAAAATATTATCCAACCTTAAATAAAGAGGAAATTCTGACATATGCTATAACATAGATGAAACTTGGAGACATTATTCTAAGTGAAATAAGAAAACTCTGAAAGAAAAAAAATAAACACTGCATGATTCCACTTACATAAAGTACTTAGCAGAGTCAAATTCATAGAAGTAAAAAGTACAGTGATAATTGCCAGGAGATAGGGGAGGGAAGTAATGGGATTGCAGGGTCAAATGGTATTTCTGGTTCTAGATCCTTGAGGAATCGCCACACTGCCTTCCACAATGGTTGAACTAATTTACATTCCCACCAACACTGTAAAAGCATTCCTATGTCATCACATCCTCTCCAACATCTGTTGTTTCCTGACTTTTTAATGATTGCCATTCTAACTGGTGTGAGATGGTATCTCTTGTAAATTTTTTGAAGTTCTTTGAATATTCTAGATATTAGCCCTTTGTCAGGTGGATAGATTGCAAACATTTTCTCCCTTTCTGTAGGTTGCCTGTTTACTCTGATGATAGTTGCTTTTGCTGTGCAGAAGTTTGTTGGTTTAATTAGATCCCATTTGTCAATTTTGGCTTTTATTGTACCATTGCTTTTGGTGTTTTAGTCATGAATTCTTTGCCCATGCCTATGTCCTGAATGGTACTGTCTAGGTTTTCTTCTAAGGTTTTTATGGTTTTGGGTCTTACTTTTAAGTCTTTAATCCATCTTGAGTTAATTTTTGTATAAAGTATAAGGAGGGGGTCCAGTTTCAGTTTTCTGCATATGGCTAGCCAGTTTTCCCAACACTATTTATTCAATAGGGAATCATACCCCACTGCTTGTTTTTGTCAAGTTTCTCAAAGATCAGATAGTTGCAGATGTATGGCATTATTTCTGAGGCTCTTTTTGGTTCCATTGGTCTTTGTATCTGTTTTGGTACCAGGACCATGCTGTTTTGGTTACTGTGGCCTTATAGTGTAGTTTGAAATCAGGTAGTATGATGCCTCCAGCATTATTCTTTTTGCTTAGGATTGTCTTGGCTATATGGGCTCTTTTTTTGGTTCCATATGAAATTTAAAGTAGTTTCATATTCCTGTACATTTATTTTAGTGGTTTTAAAAAATTATGATACTGTACATTGTCTCAAACCACGTTTTAAAAGTAAGCAAAGTAAAAGCAATAAATGAATGAATGAACGGATGAACAACAACAATGAAAAAGGAGGTGATTGGAGGTATGAGAACTGGGTTGGTTGGTTTTGCATTTTAAAGGTATACTAGTTGTTTAATATCTCTAGGAATTGACTAACCCTTGGAGAGACTTCCCTATAGGGTTGGCAAGGCCCCAGATATTAAAGCATCAAAATACAGAAAATAAAATATATGATTAAGATAGTCATATATCATGGAAACAAATTAAAACAAAAATTTCAGTAACAAGATAGTTAAGAGTGTCACATCTAGCACTGTAAAAAGAGAAGCTCTTTTAGATTAGAGATGACATTACTAAGTTCTTTCTGCCAGGTAATGAGGTCAAACTGAAATTGCAATTAATTTAGTTGGGACTTGAAATTTAAGAAGGAGAGAGAGCAAATATAAACTGTCCTATAAGTAAAGCTAGTTTTGAAGACAAAAAGAATGCTAGGGTAGGATCTAGAGGGGGAAGTTTCTCTTTTTTTCTAGAAGAAAGATTTAGATATCCTTAGACTAAATCAAAAGTCATTATAAAGGGAGAACTGTGAGATAGAGGACAGTGTGTATAATAATCTCTGGAGCAAAGTGCTGAGTGAAGAGGATCTGAATCGCAGGTGGAGAGATTAGATTTGGGTAAAAGAAACAATTGTTTCCTTGGGTGCAGATGTACTTGAGCATACGCCTATGTGAATGCAGATGAGATCATCAACTTCTGACAGCCTCTACTATCTTTGTGCAGTAGATGAAAGGGAATATGACAATTTAAAAGTTGAGGGGAATATGAATTTCTTAAAGTGGCAGGGGAAATAAGTGTTGGTAATTGTCCAAATAACATTGAAAAATATAAATTTGTAGTCACCACAGTGTTCATGATTCTGGCTTTTTTTTTTTTTTTTTTTTTTTTTTTTGGCAATCCACAGCAGTTGATGTAAACTATTCTGAGGGTGAATTGTTAACTACATTTATAGTTTGCTATTTCATGAATGTGGAATTATGGACATGTATGTTAGGAAAGGAAAGCCAGCTAGGGCAGAGATAATGATAAATCTAGGTGGAAAGAGGTCAAAGCACAAAGCACTTCGAAAGGTAAGAGACATAGGAAGATTAATGAAGTATAAAAGCTAGCAAAAATGCTCAAAACAAAATATTGAAGTTTAGACTCCCCAAGGCAATAAACTCCAACTTGTATAAAAGTAACTCCATCTTTGCAGTTGTACAGGCCAACCCTTGAAGTCACCCTTGTCTTCTCTATTTCTAACATAGATCCATCCAATCTCTCAGTAATCTTTCAAATACATTTAGATCCCAACTACTCAGCACCATCTCTTCTGGATTAATTATACTTTGTGCTTCCACCTTGCCTTCCCAGAGTCTATCCTCAACCTGTAACCCAGTGTAAGAACTTTTAAAAAGTAAATTCATGTCACTCCTCTGTTCAAAACCCTGTATATGTTCCCATTTCACTCTGAGTGAATCTTTACAATAGCCTCTCTGACTTCACCTTCTACAATGCTTCTTCTTGCTTAATTTGTTTTATCCTTGTTGCTATTCCTCAAACTCAGCAGGCATACTTTCTGATTTGAACTGGCTAGTCCTTCTCCTTCAAATAATCTGACAAACTCCTTCACTTATTTCGAGTTTGGGTCCAAATCATACTTTGTGACCACTCTTTTTCCATAAACTGTGTCATTCACCTTTTCTCCTTAAGCTGCTCTTTTTTTCTTCTTTTCATTAATGGCTTTTTTTTTTTTTACCTCTAACATATATAATTTACTTCATTATTAAATTATTGCTCATCATCTGCTGCCTCTCAGTAGTGTGTAGGCTCCTAGAGAGAGAAATATTTGTTCACAAATCTATCCCAACCGTCTAGAATGGTGAATGCCACAGAGTTGTGTTAAATAAAAGCTCTTTCAGTAAGTGATTTGGAAAAGTTGAAGTAAAGAAACAATGACAATAGGCACCTGGTTATTTTCCTACAGAAATGAATAGTTCAAAAGATATTTCAGCATAGATGAATTTTGAGGTATGCTTGGACACCTTCATGCTAGACACAGGAGAGGTAGGTGCTTAAGAGATGTCAGAATTGAGCAAATAATAGATGATTGCATACAGATCAAATGAAATGGCAGTCAAGCCATAACAGGTTGAATGAAGATACTCTGTGCCTTGTTTACCTTATGCCTCATTTAGGTGCTGCTGTTCTGTGAATGTGTTCCCCAAAGTTCATGTGTTGAATACTTAATACCCAATGCAGAAGTGTTTGGAGGTGGGACCTAACAAGAGGTGATTAAGTCATGAGGGTTATGCTCTCATGAATGGATTAATGTCATTATTGTGGGAGTAGGTTCATGATCACAAGAGTGGGTTGTTACAAAAACAATTTCAACTATCTCTTGCTGTCACACTCTCTTGCCTTTCTGTCGTCTGCTGCGGGATAATGTGACACAAGACCCCTAACCAGATGCTGGTGCCATGCTCTTGGACTTCCTAGACTCCGGAACCATGAGCCAAATAATTGTTTCTTGTTTATAAGTTATCCAGTCTCAGAATTCTCTTATAGCAACACAAAAGAGATGCTTTGCCCATACATCGTTGAGTTATTCTTTTACATGTATTTCATAAGGTAGAATATTTTGCTTTATTTCATTTTCTGCAAGATATTTGGGATAACTTTTGTCATCTCAAAGACAAGCTAACATAGACAGGGTTTTGGAAGAAAGGAAACAAAAGTCAGAAAATCTTGGGTGTAAAATAATTTCTGGATTAATCATATTGCCTAGTTCTTTTATTTTTCTTAAATAATAAT
>NW_016826966.1:983793-1020571 GCF_001698545.2 Rhinopithecus bieti | reverse complement strand
TTGCTTTTGGTGTTTTAGACATGAAGTCCTTGCCCATGCCTATGTCCTGAATGGTACTACCTAGATTTTCTTCTAGGGTTTTTATGGTATTAGGTCTAACATTTAAGTCTCTAATCCATCTTGAATTAATCTTCGTATAAGGGGTTAGGAAAGGATCCAGTTTCAGCTTTCTACTTATGGCTATCCAATTTTTCCCGCACCATTTATTAAATAAGGAAGCCTTTCACCAATTCTTGTTTCTCTCAGGTTTGTCAAAGATCAGATGGCTGTAGATGTGTGGTATTATTTCTGAGGACTCTGTTCTGTTCCATTGATCTATATCTCTGTTTTGGTACCAGTACCATGCTGTTTTGGTTACTGTAGCCTTGTAGTATAGTTTGAAGTCAGGTAGCGTGACGCCTCCAGCTTTGTCCTTTTGACTTTTTAATAACAAAACCTGCAAGTTTGTAAAGTTACGTAAAGAATATATCACTATGATTTCAGGCAATGTGGTATTACAACTTACAAGAAATGCCTGGGAGCATCCCACTTGCACCTCTTCAGAGACAGCTTATTTTCTATCTTGAAGACTATAAAATAAAAAATGAACATAACAAATGTTTCAGTTTGTTCCCTAGACATAGTGTAAAGCAAGGGTAATACATAACCATATGATAAAATGTGGCAATCTCTTTCTTAAGGTGTTCATATTTAGCAATGTCTTTGAAGTTTCATTCATTAGGCAAATGGGGAATCTAGGACTATTATTTCTCCTGAAAATATTTTTTATTTAAGCACATAATGTAGAAATCTACATCGTTATGTGCTCTTATATCCTGTTATATAGAGGGCAACTGCAAGATATCTCATTGAATTAAGCTGCAGACAATTAACTAAAATCATAAGAACCTACCCACTCTTTTTTATGAGAATGTAATAAAGGCATATATTCTCCCACAAGTTTTGGTTGTTCTCCAAATATTTCCTCTCTAATATATAGTGTCTTAATTTGCATTTCCCTAGTGGCATATGATGTCGATTATCTTTTCCTATGCTTGTTTTCTATCTATATATCTTCTTTAGTGAGGTCTTTCTATTGATCTTTTGCCCATTTTTGGGTAATTTTGGGTAATTTGTATCCCAGATGTTTAGTTTTAAGAGGTCTTTGTATATTTTGGATGCAAGTCATTTAACAAATATATGTTTTGCAAATATTTTCTAGCAGTCTGTGGCTTGTCTTTTCATTTTCTTAACAGTTTGTTTCACAGAGCTCAAGTTTTTAATTTTAATAAAATCCAACTTCTCAGACTGTAGTTTCTGCATTTCCTACTTTGTTGCTGGTGGCGAATTTTTGGACTTTTAGAAAAACTAATTTGAGTTCTCTTTTTCTAAGTGAGCTAAATTCATTGATCCTGCTTCATTATCACATTTCTTGCTGAGTGACTATCTGTTTGCATCCATTTTTTTCCTTGATGTATCTTCTAATATCCCCCAAGCCACTCCTTTTTCAATCCTTTCTGTTTGCTATATATGAAATTTTATTGCTATATATACAATTTTATGAAATTCTTTAGGGTTCATCTTTGAATGGATAGATGGATTATAAATTTTGCTATTTCTTGCCAAAATCTGTTTAAGATTGGCTGTATAACGTAATTAGATATATTTAATAGTATTTTTCAGATTTTTTATAAAGATAAGCTGCCTCTGATTAATATCTTCTCTCATTTTCATTAATATTTAGAAATATAAAATTTTTTAGTTGTGTTTTTGTGATATTGCAGATAAAAGCCATTGCTGTTTCTCATGTAGAGCTCCGCTTGTTAGAATCTTTTTAAGCTTAATAGTAGCCACCCAAGCATTGAAATGAATTTCTACTAGCAGCACAGTTAAGGAGGCCTCAACTTTCCAGCCCTAAGAGTTAATATAAAGCTCCCATTCTTATTCTGTGAATGAGAAAAACTAACATGTTTGTGAAATTCAACAACATGAATATTATGACTCATCTTTCTCCTCTCTTGAGATAGTCACCATTCATAAGTTTAATGGAACATAATATTCAAGGCATGTCTATATTTATATCTATATTAGATATACTATCTATTTATATATTATCTATTTATAAATTGATGATAAAGATATAGGTAAATATAGGTATGGAAGGCACGTTTCATGCCTAGCATACCAAATTCATTTTAGTTGTGTCTGAAATGCACATTAATTCATGGCACAATATTTCACATTTTCCTTTTCTAATGATCCTACTTGAATCATTTGAAAATTCAGGAGATCAAAAAAATTCCTTCATTATTGGTTCAAAAATAATGATAAAAAAGGACTACGGGATGTGTAGATATGCAATTGAGTTGATGAGAAATAACCTGAAGGAAATGTCTTCAAAAAGTACATACCTTAATTTAAAATTATTGTATTGCTAAAAATGCTAACAGACATCTGAGACATTAGCAAGTCACGATCGTTTTGTTGGTGGGGAGTCTCGCCTTGATGTGAATGGATGCTGACTGATATGCTAGTGGTTGCTAAAGGTTGGAGTAACTGTGGCAATGTCTTAAAATAAAACAACAATAAAGGTTGCTTCATTGATTAAAATCCTTTCACAGAAAAATTTCTCTGTAACATGCAATGCTGTTTGATATAATTTTATCCACAGTAGATCTTAAATCAAAATTAGAGCTGACTCTTTCAAACCCTACTGTTGCTTTATGAACTAAGTTTATGTAATATTCTAAATCTTTGGTTGCCATTTAAAGAATATTTACACCATCTTTGCCAGGAGTAGATCCCATTTCAAGGAACCACTTCCTTTCCACATACATAAAAAGCAATTTCTTATTCATTAAAGTTTTGTCATGAGATTACAGCAATTCAGTAGCATCTTCAGGATCCACTTCTATTTCTAGTCCTCTTGCTATTTCCTTCACCTCTGCGGTGATTTCTTCCACTGAAGCCTTGAACCCTTCAAAGTCAACCATGATGGTGGAATCAATTTCTTCCAAATTCCTGTTAATTTTGATATTTTGTCCCATTCTCATGAATCACAAATGTTCTTTATAGCATCTAGGATGGTGAACCCTTTCCAGGAGGTTTTCAATTTACTTTACCCAGATCCATCCAAGGAATCAATATCTATGTTAGCTATAGCCTTCTGAAATATATTTCTTAAATAATAAGACTTGAAACTCAAAATTACTCCTTGATCTATGGGCTGCAGAATAGATGTTGTGTTACCAGGCATACAAACAATCTTGCTTGTACATCTCCATCAGAGCCCTTGGGTGACTAAGTACATTGTATAAGTACTTAGTATTAAGTACTTAATATTAGTATAATATTACTAAGTAATATTTTGTAAGAAATCTTTTTTCCTCTGTGGTAGGTCTCAAGAGTGGGCTTAAACTCTTCAGTAAGCCATGCTGTAAATAGATGTGCTGTCATACAGGGTTTGCTGTCTCATTTATACAGCAGAGGCAAGTAGAGTTAATATAATTCTAAAGAGCCCTAGGCTTTTTAGAATGGTAAATGAGCATTGACTTCAACTTAAAGTCATCAGCTGCATTAGCCCCTGACAATACAGACAGCCTGTCCTTTGAAGCTTTAAAAGTGGGTATTGACTTCTCTCTAGCTATTAAAGTCCTAGTTGGCATCCATCTAAGGCTGACTTGTCTACGTTGAAAAGCTGTGGTTTAGTGTAATCACCTTCATAAGTTATCTTATATCATCTAGGTAACTTGTTGCAGCTTCTACATTGTCACTTGCTGCAGCTTCTACCTTGAAACTTGCCGCTTCATCTTGTATTTTTGTGTTAGAGAGATGGCTTCTTTCCTTAAACCTTGCATACTAACTCCTGCAAGCTTCGAACTTTTCTTCTGAAGCTTCCTCATCTCTTTCAGGCTTCATGGAATTGAAGACCGATAGGGTCTTGCTCTGGATTAAGCTTTGACTTAGAGAACATTTTGACTGCTTTTATCTTCCATTCAGATCATTAAAACTCTTTTCTTACCAGCAATAAGGCTATTTTGCCTTCTTATCACTCATGTGTTCACTGGCGTAGCATTTCTCATTTCCTTCAAAAATTTTTTCTTTGCATTCGCAACTTGGCTATTTTAAGAGGCCTAGATTTAGCTTGTTTCAGATTTCAACATGACTTCCTCAGTAAGCTTAAGTATTTCTACCTTTTAATTCAAAGTAAGAGAAGTTTGACTCTTCCTTTCACTTAAACACTCAGAGACCATTATAGAGTTATTAACTGGCCTAAATGCAATATTATTCTGTCTCAGAAAATTGGGATAGAGACCCATTGTAGAGTGATTACAATGAGACCCTTGTAGAGTTATTAACTGGCCTAAATTCAATATTATTGTGTCTCAGAAAATTAGGATACCTAAGAAGAGGAAGAGAGACAGGACAATGGCCAGTGTGTGGAGCAATCAGAACACACACATTTATTGGTTAAATTTTCTGTTTTATATGGGCATAGTTTTAGCACCCTGAATCAATTACAATAGTATTAGGTTGGTACAAACGTAATTGCAGCTTTGCCACTAAAAGTAATGACAAAAACTGCAATTACATTTACATCAACCAAATAGCATTGAAGATCGCTGATCACAGATCACCATAATAGATATAATCATAATAATTTTAAAAAATTTGAAATAGTGTAAAAATTACCAAAATGTAACACAGAGACACAAAATGAGCACATGCTTTTGGAAAAAATGGCAATGATAAACTTATTCTGCACAGAATTGCCACAAACTTTTAATTAAAAACAAATACACACACACAAAATTTTTAAAGTGCAATGAAAGGAAGCACAGTAAAATGAAGTATGTCTGTATACACATTTAAATAAGCACTAACACTTTCCATCATTCAACAAATGATGTTTAATGATAGTAGTATATGTTTAGTCGTGTATATTTTTTATTCTTCTTATAAATGAAGGTGGAAATACATTGACTATGATTTAAAAGAAGGTCTTATGATTTTGTTTTTTGGTGTCTTATAACTTCTAATTACAACTGTGAAACATAAAATCATATTAACTATTTTATATTTAAAAAAAAATAAGTGCCATGAAGGTTCAAGAAATGGAAGGAGACCCTTTCATTTCTTTCCTTTGGAGTGCATTGTCTTTTATGTTTCTTGTAAAGGTACAACTTTCATGTAAATTTCAGTGAACATATTCTTTGATTTGTATCTTAAAACCATCTCTCCAAATCGAAAATGACCTTTGAAAAATTGTCTTTTGATATGTTTTTTCCCAAGTTGCTTCAATACAGAATTCTAGAATTACACATTGAACATTTATTAATATTTGTCATTTTATTCCTTTACTCTATATCACACATGTTTTTGAATTATGCTCTGAACAAAAGAAAGTTGATAGATAAGAAAGAATTTAAAATTTGATCAAATAACAAATTGCGTGTCTTCATGTTCAATAAAAAGTATTTTTTAAGAGCCTGTTATGATGAAGTCAGTGTGCAAAACACTAGTGCCAAATATGTGAAGATTGAATGCCTAATAACTAAAGGTGTGACTAACACAATATAGATGTAACTCAAAGGTATTTAGTAAGTACAATACGGAAATTATGATGCTAAGGAAGACTGAGATATGGAAAATTCATATCCAACTGGGGATTCCTTTTCATGAAAGAGCTATCATTTGAACTAAGCACTAATTATAGACAAATTTTGACAGTAGAAAAAAGGGGAAAGGATTCCAAAGAGTTCAAAACTGATCCCCATGTATCTATAGGTTTCCTGAAGATAGTTCTGCAGCATTTTGATTATCACAGGGAAATACTCAGAATTAACAGTAATTCTCCAAATAAATAGATCCTTTGAAGACCATTTGCTCTTAGCAGTTGCTAAAGCCAAATATTATTGGAACTTTGATTAGAAATCAGGTCCTTTGACTACAAGAATCAAGAGCTTAATTTTGAAGTTCATAATTCTTAATTTATATCCCTAATGTTCTTAATATTTATTCATTCATTTATCTATTTATGAAATGTCTATCTGGTGCTTACTATATGCTGGAAACACCAGTGTGAATAGATATTTTCTTTTACATACTTTACATTCTCTTACATGAGAATTAGAATAAATGGGGGTAAATGCTAGGAAATCAAAGGAAGTGTTTACAGTTAGTAAACTAAAAGAGAAGCAGCGCAGGGCATGCTGGGGAAGGGGAGGTGGCAATTGACAATTTTAAATGGAGATGTCAGAGAAGGCCTTCCTAAGAAGGTAATAATATTTAAGCCAATACTTGTAGGAAGTAAGAGAGTTGTTCAAGTAGACATCTTTGGGGAAGAACATTCTTGGCAGAGGTAACTTCCAGCTGGCTTAAAATCTCTAAGGAGAGAATGTGCCTGTAGGGTTTAAGAACCAACAAGGGGAGCTAGTGTGACTGTGCCAAAGGGAGTATGGGAGAAGGATAAACAGATCAGATCAGAGAGTCATTAAGGACAAAAGGTGTAAGTCTTGTGGTCAGTGTAAAGGTTTGGGTTTTGACATTGAATGAGATGTGAACTCTTAGAAGGTTCAGCTCAAATAGGGAACATATTTTGACTCCCGTTTTTAAAGTATTATGCTGACTGCTATTGAAAATAGACCATAATGGAGCATGTCAAGTAGAAGTTGGCAAACATTTTAGGAGATGATTGCGATAATCCAAGCAAGAGATAATAAAAATTTGAACCAGTCTGTAAGCAGCAAAAATATGAAAATAATATATCTTCGTATTTGAGCAATGATAGGGCAAAAATATGATCTTGGACCAAGTGCTTTATTTTGAAGTCCACCTGATAATGGAAAAACTAATATGCTGATGTAAAAAAAATTAAACAACAACAAACAAAGTGCCTCAAGGATGACTTGAGATCTGTGGAATGTAGAATAGTTTGAGTTTAAAAGAGGTCAAGGTAACAAGACATGCTTGAAGAGTAATTATTAAAGTGATTATGCACACATAGTGTGTAATAGAGAGTTTAGTCAATAAAGTAATTTGTTATTTATTTAACAAATGTTCGTTGGGTGCTTTCTGTGTGGCAGGCCTAGATCTAGTTGTTAGTGACAGAATCAGGACACAAGGCAAAACATAAATCTGTTGCTTTAAAGTTAAAAATCTAGGCCAAGAGGATCATGAAGAAAATTTTCAACCTATGTTCATCTACAAAGTCATGTCTTAAGCAGCATATATGGTTCCAATACTATATCAAAAGCATGCACACCATTAAATTAGTAATCCTTATACAAATCTCTTAAATGTGTAACATTCACTCTGTTGATTCTAATAGTCTATTTTAAAATATATTTAAAAAAAATTTTAAGTTCTTGCTTTGAGCAATATTTTGTTAAAAATGTACCATATGTTTCTTTCCCCACAAAAAAGACTTTTAAAATATATGTGTATGTATATATACATATGTATGTAAATACATATATATTTATATGTACATATATACATGCATATCTCTATCTGTCTATCTATCTATCTATCTATCTATCTATCTATCTATCTGTCTATATTTGAGATGGAATCTCACTCTGTCACCCAGGCTAGAGTGGAGTGGTGCAATCTTGTCTCACTGCAACCTCTGCCTCCCAGGTTCAAGCGATTCTCCTCCTTCAGTCTCCAGAGTAGCTGAGGTTATAGATGTGCACCACCACATCCGGCCAATATTTTGTGAGTTTTTTGTTGTTGCTGTTTTTGTTTTGTTTTGTTTTGTTTTGAGACAAAGTCTCGCTCTGTTGCCAGGCTGGAGTGCAGTGGCGTGATCTTGGCTCACTGCAACCTCTGCCTCCCAGGTTCAATCTATTCTCCTGCCTCAGCCTCCTGAGTAGCTGGGACTACAGGTGTGCGCCACCGTGCCCAGCTAATTTTCTGTATTTTCAGTAGAGATGAGTTTTCACCATGTTGGCCAGGATGGTCTCAATCTCTTGACCTAGTGATCCACCCTCCTCGGCCTCCCAAAGTGTTGGGATTACAGGTGTGAGCCTCTGCGCCCGGCCAATATTTTGTATTTTTCATAGACACAGGGTTTCACCATATTGGTCAGGCTGGTCTCGAACTCCTGATCTCAAATGAGCCACCTGTGTCGGCCTCCCATAGTGCTGGGATTACAGGCATGAGTCACTTTGCCTGGCCTAAAATATTATTTATTTTCTTTTAACTCTCTCTTAACCACTTAGGTAAATATCCCTGCAGTCCTCTTCATGTTATTACTTGTCAGGATCAAGATAATTTAATACCTTTAGCTAATTTTATGTTGTTTTTCTTTAGGCCGAAAGAGGCATTAAGACCAAGGGTTGCCAATGTGAAATTTTGAGAGCTTATAGCATAGTTTTATTTTACTTATATTACTCAATTACTTCTGACATAAAAATTCATCTTCTGCTCCTCTGTCAGTTCACTCAAACATCAAGGTTCTATCAGATTTTTTTCACTTTAGATCTGTATTTTAGTATTTTAAATCATATACAGATTAGATATATTTCTGTGCATTGTTCCTGCTGTAGCAATTAGAATGTGAATACGAAGAATTTAGCTTCTGTTCCTCATTGATATGTGAGTATACCTTTATCCTTTCTGTCTACTTGCCATATTTAGGCAGCTTCTTATAATAATGACAGTATTATAAACTCTACATTCATAGAGTCCTGTGTAATGTATAAATTCTCTAAGTTGCACTGTTTTATTTCCTTTTCCCTCAGTGTCCATAGAGGTGAAGGGGAAACAGAAACCACTTAGGTAGGTTACTAATGGTGGCAGAGCTGGATCATTAACCACAAGCCCATAACTTTCTGCATACTGTTTTCCATATTATTTTCAAGACAGTTTTAAAAAATATCATTTGTAGAGATATTTATGAAAATAATTTAAAGCATAAATCAATCATACCTTCTAACTTAAATTTTGTAGATACTTATGTGGCTCCAAACATCAATATTTTTATTCCAAAATATTTATTGAATCTTTATTAAGCATTATACTTGGCTATCTGCAGTAGATATATATATATATATAGTGATGTGCAGGTAAAAGTTTAACAGTTGGCTTTCTGCAGGGAGAAAAACCCTCATTCGAAGTTGTTGTGGTTTTCTTTTATATAAATACTCTGACTATGGTTGATTTCAAGCTATCAACTTGATATTTACTGAATGCCTACTTTGAGAGAGATGTTCACAGTCAGCTCTGGAAAGCTGGTTACAAAATCTGGTTCCAGCTCATGCTCAGAAAGATGACCATACAGAAGAAAAGAAGATATTGACAAAAATAGACCCTGCCAAAACCTCACAAGTTAGTATATAATGTATATAAGAGAGTTATGGAAAACAGTTTAAATATTTCAAAATGGAAACGCTTGAACTCTTGGTCTGACATTCTAACTTTGAAACAGTGAAGAGTATCCTACTATTCTTTGCTTAAATTACTTTTTCTCTTCTAATTTCTAGCATGTTGCTGGCTTGCCACAACTTAAGGTTTTTTTCTTTTCACTCGGACAATCTTTTCACTTTAAAATTGCTTTTTCCCATGAAGTGGCTTTTCTTATTTTTATTTCCATTTAACCATAGAGAGTTATAAATTGGCGCTTTACTGTTTGTCAATAAGAGCTCTATAAACCACTTCACTGCTAGGAAAGATATGGGACTGAGGTCTGAGATTGATTTTAGTTAATATTTATTTAGAATGATCACAGAGAACATTTCTTGACAAAAGCCCATTTCAAACCCTTAAGAAAAAGTGAAAGACTTTGTCTTTCCTGCCTAAAGGTAGCTGCCGATTTTCAAAAAGCATCAGCAATGTAGCTCTATGGTTTTCCTATTTTCTGTGGCAGAAGAGGAGCCATAATATCTATCCTGTCTAACATGACCTGGGTGATCCATCTGCTTTCCTGCCTAAATCTCTTTCAAAAATTCTCTAGAATTTACTGCTACCTTGGATTCACTTGAATTATACATAAGAACATTTTCCCTCTACACATCTGCTCTATGTGGTGAGATACAAAAAACAAAAATGTTTTCTGCAGTATATATGTAATTTAATATTTGGCCAATTTTATTTTAAATCTTCTAAATATTTTATTGGATACGCTTAAATATGGAGCATTGTCTGAGTTCTTTTCATGGCTTCTTTGATTGCTACTATTTTCAATAAATATTTGTGCAACTCAAACTCACAAAAGAACAGAAACAAATTTTTTTTTTCTACATTGCAATCTGTCCTGGCTTGAAAAATATGCAATATATTTTTAAATTTGGTGCCTGCCACTATACATTATCAGAGATGAATGTGCATAACCAAGTTTTCATGTTCTACTTGGTATGCTGAGAATTCAGGTTGGCCGTTTTATCATCACTTTAACTTGTCTAGGCTACCAAAGATCAATGAGAACTTGAAATTAACTGCAGGTAGCTATTCAAAAAGCATATTGTTGCAGATGGAAAAAAGGTGCATGTGGTTATGAAAAAGAAAAGTCAATTTCATTGTATTATATCATGCATACATCCCTTAAAATTGCTTCATCAATATATAATATGTGGCAGAAATAAGTAAAATAAACAAGAAGCATTCTCTTTCTCTCTACTTTCTGTCATTTCGTATTAGTTTTAATGAAAATACTTTGATTTAGTACATCCTGTGGAGACTAGGAAAAATATGTCTCTATAGGTTTTGTTGTTCAGTGGTTATTAAACAGACACTGGGTAGCTGCATTTTTTTCTAAGACATTGATTTCACTATTATTATACTTCAGTAAAGTGGGATTTATAGAGCCATATTTTCATCTGTGTAATTCCAGGAAGAGGAAAGCTTGATGAAAGATTTATGTATTTATTGAGAATGACTAAGGAGATATTTTGTAGTTTTTTAAGAAAAATAGCGTATTAATAAAATAAAATATTGTTTATTTCCAAGATGCCAATGAAGGTGGAAAACATTATAGAGTATAATATCCTCATCTTTTAAAATATTTTCTTACATTTCTTACATAAATCAGAACAGAGTTTATTACTTAATCATATTTTATCTATTTGAGATTTAAAAAAACATAAAATCAACAAGCAAATTTAAATGCCATATACATTTCGAATTGTACCAAAAAGTAAGTAACATTAAATGGATATAGAGAGCAAGTGCAAATAAATATTATAACAGAGCAGAGTGAAAGAGAAATGCATTTGATTTGAATATAAGAAAGAGCCAAAAAGGCAATATCTGGCACCTACTCAACAAATTCTTAGAGCCATACTTTCCGAAGTCTCCATTACTGAACTTGGTAACTTATGTATCTCTGGTAATAGCAATAATCATTTAATTTGTGAAAAATACTAGATGCTTAGTAAATGAAGAATATAAAATGGGTTTTTCTCTTAACAGTCAAATAAAGCCTTTGTAATAATCAAGAGGAAGTATATAATTTAAACAATCTTTAGAACAAATTAATAAAAAGCTCAGAAATGTTACAGGGAAATTAATGGACTTCAAACTTCAGTTACCTTTAAACTATTTTAGAAGCAAGTAAATATAAATAGACAAGCAAAAATATCATCCCAAATCCTTTATGGAATTATATGCGTTAAAGGAAGACAAAAATAAATGTAAGAGTAGAAAGCTCTGGTTCTATTCTTTAAGCTAAGGAAATTTCCTTCAACCCTAACCCCTCTTGTTCTTTCAAAAGAAATTGGAGTACTTTACAGATTGAGCAAATGTTCAAATTCTAGGACACTAGTTACTACTGGAAGTAATCTCTGTACATTAAAAGGTCATGTGTGTGTGTGTGTATGTATGTATGTGTGTGTGTTATATACAGAGACTCTCTTTGTACATAGGCCCTAATGTGCTTCTCACAACTTTGGATGTCTGCCTATTCATTTAGCCAAATAAGGGCTAGCTTCCAAGAACAGGATTTGAGATCATGTATCATCACCACTTAGACAAAGAGGCCAAATTGTGTTTTCCAATCAATATTTACCAGAACTTTGATAGAAGGGTATTAGAAAATAGATAGTTAAAAGCAGTGTTTCATTCCTTTTTGTTATAGCTCCCTTAACACATTCACAGATGTGAAAGCATTCACACCATAGGTTTTAGGCATCCTTAGGCCAGCTAGCCAGCAGCCTGAAATTACAGCAAAATTTTCCCTTTTCTACTTCAGGCATTAATTTATAAATGTGTCACCAAAGGCAGCTTGTTCATTAGCACATACATGCCTCAAGATTCCGTTACACCAAAGGGTCACAGGGGACTAGATTTCAGAAAATTGTCCAAGAGTAAGGAAGTGTTTACTTCCTTATCATCTCTTGAAATTTTACATTGAAAGCAGATGCTGATTAAATTGCAGAAACCTGACACCTCATTAAGATGAAAATAAGGACAAGTGGGAATAGTGAGTGGTAGAATAGTGACCTAGCTGTTGGAATTCAGGTGATAACTTGTTAGCACCTCATCTTGAAGCCCAACGCCCTGGTGATGTTTAACATTTTGGATAGCCTACAAATCATTTGTGGCTAATGTTATACGTGAAAACAAAATGTGTGGGTAAAATGCATCTCATGTATTCATTTTCAGGAAAGCAATAGAAAAGGATAGAGTCACATATGGCATAGTCACATATGGTAGATGGTTACCACTTTGATTCTGCCTCCTGTGAAAACATATGCAACTGATTGACACAACAGAGTGTACACAAGGGGTAGCCAAGAGGAAAACAGGGATCATGCATATGTAAATAGCATTGCACATTAGCAGCTGCAGGGTTGGGATATTGGCTCCCATGGCCAGACTAAGGTACATAGATTTCTGACTTTCTATCTGCCAGAGGTCAAGAGAGATACAAAGCAAACAAGTTAGTCCTGTTTTCACAGGTGAGACCAGAGATATAAATAAAAAATAATCAATGAGCTTCTGAAGGGAAAATGGTCTTTAACTTTCTCAGAATTATGCAGAACAAAATGAACATTGTCTTGGAGTCTCATAACTCAACATTTTATTAGATTTTTACTAAATTATTTTACTGTGATAAGAATAGAATATACATACAGCACGTAGATGCTGTATACACTAGTCCTCCCTTATTTGGGGGGAATATGTTCCAAGACCCCTGGTGGATGCCTGAAACTTCAGAGAGTATTGAATCCTACGTATACTATGTTTTTTTTCTATATATACATATGATGGAGTTTAATTTACAAATTAGATACAGTAAGAGATCAACCATGATAATAATAAAAGATGACAATTATAACAATATTTAAGCATCACTACTCTTGTGCTTTGGGATGATTATTAGGTAAAATAATGATTACACTGACACTGAGATACTGCCACGATCTATCTGAAAAATGAGATGGCTCATAAATGACCCTACTAACGAGTAGGGTATACAACATGGATACACTAGACAAAGGGATGATTCATGTCCCAGGTGACGCAGAGCAGGACAGTAAGAGATTTCCTCAAGCTACTCAAAGCAGTGCACAATCTAAAACTTTTACATTGCTTACTTCTGAAAGTTTCCATTTAATATTTTTGGACTACTGTTGGCCACTGGTAACAGAGACCATAGAAGGTAAAATCTGGGAGAAGGGGGAACTATTGTACACATAGAAAATGTGAGCTACTTGAGGGGAAATATTTAGAATTTATTAGTAATCAAAATTAAAAAATAGTTTTCCTCTATTTTCATTTTGAAAGGCTTTTGAATTGTACTAACAGTTTCAATTTTTCTTTACAAGCTAGTAAAACAATGGAGCCGACATATGTTTTCTATTGGCAAAAAATAACACCAAAAACCAAAAAAATTGAAGTACCAGGTAGAACACAATGACTGCAAATAATACTTTTCCATTGTGAGATTTATTTTTAGTCTAATTTACTTTAAACATGACAGCCATCCATTTCTCTTCCTTATGTCTTAACTTCATCTGCATTAATATAATCTTCATTATTATCCATAAAATCAAAAAATAGTAACAAAGTCTGTATATCCTATATTGTAGCATAGTAATGTCATTGTCTTTATATTTTTTTAGTGGAGTATTATTTACATGTAGAATACAGTCTTATACAAAACCTGAATACATAAACGTGTAAAAATGAGGCTTTTTAAATAGAGCAAGCCCAGAAATACATGTCCTCATTCTGCCTGTCTCCATGAAACTATTAGTTGGAAAATTACATACTGCTATCTTAGAGAGACTGGAAGTCACAGATACTAGTCTGCTCTCAGCCACTGAAAAATATGTCACTCTCTGTGTAATCTCAGTCTCCTCATCAGTAAACTGGTGCTAGAGGATGGAGGAGGGAAAGTTATCAAGACAAGCAAATCAAATGATTTGATGAAAGTCTGTTGTAAAACTATTTAAGTATTATTGTTATTATTGCACATAAAAGTTGTGAACAACAACAAAAAATGGTTCATTCCTTTTGTGACACTGATGAGTCCTTAGAATGTAGCAGAGACACATGCACACATATGTTTATTGCAGCACTATTCACAATAGCAAAGACTTGGAAGTAACCCAAATACCCATCAAAGATACACTGGTTAAAGAAAATGTGGCACATATACACCATGGAATATTATACAGCCATAAAAAAGATGAGTTCATGTCCTTTGCAGGGACATGGATGAAGCTGGAAAACATCATTCTCAGCAAACTAACTCAGGAACAGAAAACCAAACACGGCGTGTTCTCACTCATAAGTGGGAGATAAACAGTGAAAACACATGGACACAGGGAGGGGAACATCACACATGGGGGCCTGTTGCAAGGGAAAGCATTAGGAGAAATACCTAATGTAGATGACAGGTGGATGGGTGCAGCAAACCACCATGGCACTTGTATACCTATGTAACAAACCTGCACATTCTGCACATGTATCCCAGAACTTAAAGTATAATTAAAAAATAATAACAATAATAAAATATTTAAATGACAAAGAAAGAAAAAAAAGAATGTAGCATAGAAAGAAAATATCAGTTGGATCAGAATAGTTCCCTCTATCTAATACATATTTTATAGGACTTGTCTATACAGAGGTAGAGAGTGTCATTGTCCTATTAATTATTCATGAATGTGTTTGTCACAGGCTACCCTGAGAATCATAGAAAGATTAAAAGCAATTATGTAGAGACAGATAGTTTTAGAGTGAAATGGTGTGCTGACTGAAACCAAATATAAGGACTCTTTCTCTGTTTCCTCAGTGAATTGTTTCCTCAAAGAAAATACAGGAAATCTGTTAAACATTTTATGTAGTTATATTGTTCTAATAATAAGATAAAAAATAAAAGTTTTGGCTATTATAATTGATATTGCCTTAAATGCTTATTCCTGTAGATGAGGAAGAGTTTCATTTTGAGTAAGTTTTCCATTGCCACGTGTCATGTGTAACAGAAACATATTTAGTAAGGAGACATGATATACCCACATAGCACAAATTGATATCATGTGTATCAGGTGTTTGTGAGGGAATGAAACACAGTTCAAGCATTCAACTTTGGCATAAGTGAGTCTTCTGAAAAAATATGTCAGAGACTTGTATAGTGATTGTTAAAACAAATGATACAACAATGTGTCCCATATTGATTAAAACATAGTATTCTTGGCTCACATTCTCTGCCCGATCTCATTTGTATATGAAGCAGGTTGAATTACTATCATTGACAAGGAGTTGTTGTGAGTGGTTAGGAAGTAACTCCCTTAAGATAATTTGATTTCTCAGTTCCACAACAATTGGGTATGGTACTTTTCCCTTTCTTTACTCTTGCACTTCTGGTGGCATTAGGGATGTCTAAAAAAGTGTTCTGCATCAACCTCATAATAATGTTTTCTCATGGTTTATGAAATTGACTCTTTTGGAACCCACTTATTCTATCTTGTTCTTATTGTATTCACAATTCCTGCTGAAAATGCATACCACAGTAACTGTCATCTTTCCCTGAATCTTACGAATATGCCACATAATCACGTGAGCATTGTGGAATCAGGAGATATTCAATTGTAATAACTTTAAAGTTCATTTCCATGAATATTGACTGATATTAGTTGTTTGGGATGTTAACTCTGTATTCTTAAATGTATGAGAAAAATATCGGTACAACTCCTGGCAGGCCAAATAAGGGTTGGTAGATGTAAACAGGTAAGCAAATCTTCTGGAGAAGGTATTACCTGATTTTGCTGATCTTGTTAGAAAATACTTGCTTACTTTATGCAATGAAAAACATGTTATATTTCTTCTTTTATTTTTCTGTCAGAGGTGGCTGACATACTTTCACTGTTCAGCATCTTTTCTTGGCCATTATTAAAGTCATATTTTCTTTGGTCAAAAAATGTGCGTGCTGAACTTTAGAAAAAAAAAAAAAAAAAATACTCTACAATAGCCTTTATGAAATCACCCAAGCCTTAATGGCGACACCAATCATGCTACTCACTGTCAGTATTCTCATTGCGCTATATTAGAAAAAAGAAAAGCAGATGAAGTTGACCAGAAGTATACTTCTACTAAAGCTTTGCTTTATCAAGTGTTTTGGTCTTCAGGAATAAGTTTGTTAAGACAAAGTTATTGGCCCCAGGAACAATTATGAAGACAACACATTTTGATTAGTTCCCTCTGTTTATTTTGCTTGAAGATAGAATAACAGCATCTTTATACATAATGAGGAAGGCAGAGTAAGTGATCAATATCTTCAGATATGAAGTAGCAGTCATTTTACTTCTACCTGTGTGTCAGTTAATTTTTACTGTGTGACAAACTATTCCAAAACTCAGTATTATGGTATGACAACAGTTTGTTTATTTACAATTCTGTGGATCAGCAACTTTGGCTTAGTTTAACTGGTTTGGCTTATCTGTGTAGCACGCAGTGTTGGCTGGGTTCGCTCTCACGTTTGTGATCAGCTAGCAACTGAAAATAGAAATAGGTTTTCTATTGCTTATATGTCTGATGGTGCAGTGGTTGTTACCAGTGATAACGGAGTTAAGTAGGCATATCCCACTCATCATCTAGCAGGCTGGTCCAAGCTTGCTCACATTGTTGTAGTCACAGTGTTTTCTTCTGCAGCCAACAGAGGGCAGTTCCCAATGTATAAGCACTGTCTAAGCTTCTTCTTGCATCACACCTAATAATGTCTCATTGGCCAAAGCGAGTCACATGGTCAAATCCTGATTCATAGGGTGGAGAAATTAACTCCGTGAGATGGAGTTACTTCTCCATCTCATGGAGCATACTTCAAGTCACAGGAGTAGCTACAAGTTATTTACACAAAGGCATTCATATAGGGAAGTGAAAAATTAGTGATCATTTTTGCAGAGGATCACCACTCAAGTTCTGGATTATGAACTACAGTGATGAGTCAGACTGTGTGGATTTGGATCCTAGTGTCAGCAAGTACTATCTATTTTAATTTGGACAAGTTCCTAAACCTCTCTGTGCTGAAATTCCCTCATATATTAAAAGATATAATGTTATAGGATCTTCTCATACAGAAGATTAAATGAGTTGTTTCTTGTAGTTGTTTGAAGAGTGCTTGGTGCACTTTGAAGAGTGCTTGGTGTAAAAGTTTGGTAAATGTTAGTTATTATTCTCTTAGCTATACAAATAACTAATAACTAATATGTGTTATCTTTAAAGTCTGGGATGCACATTCCCATCCATGTAATCTCTTCCTTTCTATATCCACATATTGCTTGCTCTTATCTGGATCTGGGATCTTGCCCATCACCCCTTTATTTTTCATACTCAGGTTTATTTTGTTAATAGCCAACTAGTCTTCACCAGCTGTTAAACATGGAGTTTTTTGAAAAAGGGAACCCTATATTTAAGACCCTAATCGACCTTTTTGTCCTTTGAGCATGCCAAACCTGTTTCTAACTCAGGGCCTTCACATTTGTTCTTCTCTGTCTGGAGCACTTTTACCCTGTGCTCCCCAGGGTTGGTGCCATCTCATTATTCAGACAGCATTTCAAATATCATTTCCTCACAGAGGACTTCTCTGCTCACCGTACCTAAAAGAGTCTCTCCTCAAGAATTACATTACCTCACTATCGCATGACCGGTTTTATATACTACATTGCATACCTTACTCTCTAAAATGTTTATTGTCATCTTCCCCCACTTGAATGTAAGCTCCATTTGTGCAAGCATCATCAGTGTGGTTTTCTCTAACCCCTATAAGAATGCTCTGTCTGTAATAGGTTTTCAATAAATATTTGATAAACTTATTGAAAGCACACTGTATTCCTATATGCCCTAAAGTTCCTGATCCCCATTATACACCCTGAGTGGGTTCTTGGTAAATGTCTGTTTAAAAAAAGGAGGCACAATTTATTCATTTTGTCAGTTTATTGGCATATTGTGGAGGTCACTACATATATAGGAGATTTTTAAATTAAAAAACAAGGAGCTAAAACATCAAGCTAGAAATGATATTAAGGACTGAAGGAAACTTGTGTAGTACAGAACAAAAGTAATGGATGTGCTTGAAAGCAATAATTCAGTTAGGTCTCTATTATCTGTGCTAATGAAGAGAAGCAATGAAGCAGATGATCCATAACAACAGATAATGAAAAACTATTTGCTTTTAGCTCAGGGATGCGTTATTCAGAGTCCCTAACTTGTAAACAGGTTCTGTTCCAAAGGTCATTTGTAAATAGGTTATTTTGGACTCAGAATACATTTCCTAGAAAATAATATAGCTGATTTATAGTATTAAAAATATTTAGGAACTAAAGAGCAGCTAGAACAGCCATTATACCATTTTAGTGAGAAAAAAGCCTTTCAGTTTCCACGTAGATAAGTCTGGAAGCTGTTCTCACTAACCACAAGTCTGCTTTCCCCCATCCAATCTCAGAGAAGCAAAAACTTTTCTTCTGCTTCTACTACTTTCAGCTCCAAATTAAAGTCTCTGGTAACTATACTCCAAAGATGGTGTGATAGGTGGTGGGGGTAGATTCTGGGATGGTATACTGGGGCTCCATAGTAAAGGTCTGCAGGTGGTAGACAGACATTGTCAGAGCTGCTCCAGCAGCTCAGTGAAGACTCTTTTGGAATGGGAACTCATGGGAGGTAGGCAGCCCCCTTTAAGTCAGCTGTCTGACATGAGGAGATAAAAGGATCTGTGACAACTAGCTTGATATTGCTCAATGCATCAAATTTCAGATCAATTCTAGAAGGTGTAGCCCTAAGAATAGGAGATAATAAAGTTGGAATTTTGTGAAAAGGTAGCATGCAAAGTGACAGACAACGATAGTTCAGCAATATAACCATATGTGAAAATAAGTCTGAAATTACATGCATTGTGACATTGTGTATAAAGTTACTATTATTTTCTTCTTGAGACAGTCTCCCTTTGTCGCCCAGGTTCAAGTGCAGTGGCATAATCTCGGCTCACTGTAACCTCCACCTCTTGAGTTCAAGTGATTCTACTGCCTCAGCCTCCGGAGTAGCTGGGACTACAGGCATGCAGTACCACACCCAAGTAATTTTTGCATGTTTTACTAGAGAATGGGTTTTGCCATGTTGGCCAGATTGGTCTAGAATTTCTGACTTCAAGTGATCCACCCACCTGGGCCTCCCAAAGTGCTGGGATTACAGGCATGAGCCACTATCCCCAGCTGGCAACTATGTATAAAGTTAAATACAACTAAAATAGCTAAAACTTTTAGGATATATAGATGGAATAAAATTATATAAAAGAAATCAAAGGAATGACAGATCTGGAGATCAGTGTGACAGTTATCAGGGTGGGAGGAAAATGGAATTTGAGGACCATATGGTTAAGTGCAGATTTTTGTCGAAGACCTAATTTAGTCCTGGATGCTTTTTTCTATCCTCATAATACTTATTCCCTATTCCCTTATAGGCATTCTCTTATTTTGTTTATTTTTATATTCTTTAGCTCTCCTCTATAGGGTACATTTTCAAATACATTGTGTTTATTTTGCAGATTTATTATTATGCTCCCAACACAGACAGTTAATTTTAAATGTAGTGGCAAGAATAGGTGTCACTGATTAGGTGATATTTGGTCAAAGTTTGAAAAAGGTTAGATAATTAGTTATGATGATATATGAAGAAAGAGCATTCTAGGAAATAGGAACAGCTACTGCCAAGGTCCCAAGGTGGAACTTTCCTGAATTTTTTAAGGAAAGGCAAGGAAGCCAGTATGGCTTGAGTTAAGTCTGCAAAGGAGTGAGTACTCGGAGATCAAGATAGAGGAAAAACAAAGAAGCCAGAGCATCTGGGACCTTGCAGGACATTGTAAAGCCTTTGTCTTTTACTGTGTGCACAATGTGTGTGTGTGTGTGTGCATGCATGTGTAGGTATGTGAGACAATGGAGGTTTTGAGCAGATGAGTGTTATGATGTAACTTACATAGTAAAAGACTTACTCTGGACATTGGGTTGAGGAGAGACAATGTTGAAGTGAGAGGCAAGGCTGGAAGTAGCCCAAGTAGAATCCATTAGGAATCTATTATAAAATTTGAAAAATAAAGTTAAGCTGGAAAGGGGTAGTAGTGATGGAGGTGTTGAAAAGTGGCCAAATACTGTAGGATGTGAGAAAAAGAGAAGAATCGCAATGATGGCAAGGTTTTTGGCCTCAGCAACTGGAAGACTGGAGTTGCCATCTGCTGAGATGGGGAAGACTGTGAGCGGCATAAATTTTTAGAGAGACAATCAGGAGTTCTGTTCGAACACACTAAAGTTAAGATTTTTATCATATATTAAATAAAATTTAAGTTGGGTAACATAATGTGTGAGACTGGAGTTCAAGAGAGAAAGAATCCTAGGCCAAAGAAATAAAATTGAGATTTTTTTGGCATTGTGGATAATATTTATAGTGTTGGGCTTGGATGAGATCATCATATGTTATTAACCACTGTGTAAATTATCACTGGAAATTGAAAAACAAAATTTAGCTTTTATATTCATTCTTCAAGTTTGAGAAAATCTTTTCAAAATGAATTTTAGTTCCAATAACCCTTTTCTACTGTCTCCCATTACATATACTTCATTCAGGTTTGTTTTTCATTTATATTGTTTATTTATTTGTTCCTATGAGTTATATTACTTCCCAAATCTAAGTTTCATTGCCTATGGCCTTTTGAATGCTGTCAGTGATTCACCCTGGTAAAATAATCTTTATATTTAGAACACAATTCTGTTATCTGTTATTTTATTGTCTAATTCAAATTCTTTCTTCACTGGGAAGTGAATTGCTTCATCTCTATTTAGAGTTGTAATTTAAACTCTAGAAAGAAACAAATCCTTCAAAGCCATTAGGAGGTTGACACATAATCTTACCAGTAAAGGGAAAGGCTGCACAGCCAATTGACTGTCTTCTATTTACTTAGTTTATTGACACTGTGTTAGTCTCAGAAAACTGGCATATCACTTTAGAGAGGAGGCTTTGTTTTCCTAATCTTATATCCTACACAAGATCCCCAGAGTAGTAAACACTGTATAGTGCCCCTAGATGGAGACTTTTAAAAAATAAAACAAGATATTGTTCTAACAAACATACAAATTTCTGGTACTATATCTATTAAGTAAGTATCTGTTAAGGTTGATTTTTTTAATCGCATATGTGAATTTTCCAAAGATCCCTTCTGGCTGAACACTATTATTTTTATATTGATCACTTTCTTTAACCACACGCTCAAATTTCTTTCACCAATAATGCTGCTCCTTGACCAGTTTTTCTCCTAGAGCATTTTACATGTTTTAGGATATTTTCAGTGTACTTTTTAATATTGACACAATATCAGATCTTGGATCTGCTAATACATCTTGATACATATGCTTTTGAACTTATTTATAAAATTGATGTCAGTGTATTAGAGTTTATAATGGGAATTGGCTCATATGATTATGAGGCTGCAAAGTCTCACTATCTGTTGTCTGCAAGACAGAGAATCAGGAGAGTGGGTGGTGCATTTTGGGAGGTGATGATGGTATGAGTCCAAAGGTCCAATAACCAGGAGTGCTGATGCTATACCATAGGACAGGGAAAGATAGATGTCCTGGCTCACAGAGAGAGAATTCAACCTTTCTCTACCTTCTTGTTCTATTTGGGCCCTCAATATGTTGAATGAGACCCTCCACATTGTTGAGGGCAATCTCCTTGACTCAGTCAAATGATTCAAACTCTAATCTCTTCCTGAAACACCCTCACAGGAACACCTGAAGGTAATGTTTTGCTGTCTTTCTGGACATCTCTTAACACAGTCAAGTTGACACATAAAATTAACCCTCACAGTTGGTAAATAATTTTTGAAGAAATTTGCCTGCAATTTAAAATACGTTGTTAGGTATGTTTATTATCCAAATATTTTAAAAATAGTAGCTGTAATACTATGAGATGTACCATTGATTTTATTATTATCAGATCACCACATAATAAAAATTGACTGCTCAGACTATAATCATTTTGCTTAGCTTTTCAAACGTGGATTCCATATTCATTTCTTTATTTCATCGTGCCTTCTATATTTCCTTCAAAGCAATGAATTTAAAACAACTGAGTTGCTACTATTGCCGTGTATTGGAAATTTGCAGAAAATACTAGGATGAAGTTTGGAAGAAATGAATGAACAGATACAACTGGGGAAGACTTAGCCTTATAGACATAGTTTTAGTAATAGTGATGTAGATAGACTCTGAGTCTATAGATTACAATTTTTAAATTATTATCTCTGTCACCTTGAGCAAGTACCTCACCTCTCCCCTCTTGGAATCTTTTTAATAGATATAGATATCAGATATGAATATATAAGTATATATGTTAAGAGATGAATATATATATATGTATAATAGGAAGTTAAAATGCACAGTTGAATATAGTCAGGTCTGGTTAAACAGAAGAGTACAAGTGGGAAAGCCAGAGTTAAATGTAGAGTTAGAGATGTTGAACATAGTGGAGACAGCTGTGAGGGCACATTGGCCGATGATGACTATATTAGTCCATTCTCACACTGTTAATAAAGACTTACCTGAGACTGGACAATTTACAAAGGAAAGAAGTTTAATTGACTCAGTTCAGCATGGCTGGGGAGGCCTCAGGAAACTTACAAACATGGCAGAAGGGGAAGTAAACACATCCTTCTTCACATGGTGGCAGGAAGGAGAAATGCCAAGCGAAAGAAGAAAATCTCCTTATAAAACCATCATATCTCCTGAGAACTCACTCACTATCACGAGAACAGCATGAGTGTAACTGCCCCCATGATTCAATTACCTCCCACTAGGTCTCTCCCATGACACATGGGGATTATGGGAACTATAATTCGAGATGAGATTTGGATAGGGACACAGTCAAAATATATCAATGACCCTAACTGATTTCCATTTTGATCTAGGTGTTTTAGATCAGAACTGCCAGCAGGAAGTCAAGCATATTGAAAAGTGGTCATCCTAAGCCAAGACTCTTACAGAAGAACAGAAAGCCAAAGTATTGAATGGACAATTTTGACCTCCCAGATGCTTTTAATGATGATTTGGTACACACTTGACTCTGAACATAATGACGAGAGCACACTATCCAAGCTGCAGGAACAGGCTGTGAGTTATCCTGAAGATGTAGTTTTGTTTTGGTGCTCTTTAGTGCTCGATAGCCAACAAACCCAAGACATGTCTCATCTTAGTGTTGTTGTTGACACTCATTCAGAGATCATGTTTGAAGGAAAGACTTCATCAGCCTTTTGTGGGAGAGACTTTGGACTAATTATAGCATAATGCTCTATTTTTAGAAAATCTCTCTTTGAAAGTTTCTGTGTGCAGCACCAGATTTTGCCATATTTGTGTACTGACTTTTTCTCTTTTCAAATGCTCAAGTTACATAATTCTGCATGGCATATGAAATAAATGTAATTTATGAAATGGATGTAGTAGTTTATGTTATCAAAAAATGATATGATTCTTAGCTCAAAAAGTCTTCTGTACTTTTGCCTCTCTCTGCCTGTATCATTCTTCTCCAGATATTTTCATTACTGGTATTTTATCAGGCAGTTTCTCAAAGATACCCCTCTTCAAGGCCTCCACTGAACACCTATTTAAAATTGCAACACCCAGTCCCCCAACACTCCTCAATTATGTGATTTATTACCATTCTCGACATACTTTTATCTCTGTATAACTTATCACCAACAAATATATTTGTTTTGTTGTCTATCCTTTACCTCACAGAAATCAAAGTTCCATGAGGCCATTTTATTTGGTTATTTGACTGTTGTAGCCTCAGGGCCTAGAATAGTGCCTAAAAAGTAATAGTCACTTAAAATAAATGTGCTAGGCGACCAAAATATGTGTGCAAACAACCTATACAAGACCTTTCATAGACTCATAGAGCTGCTTCCAATGTGGTCCAGGTGCCAGAAGAAAGCATCAGTATCACTTAGGGATTTTGCTTGTTTTTCTAATACAGTGTTGTTTGGATATACAGTAGTTTATATACCAAACAATTCATTAAAGTGTATGATTAAAAGATCCAGAGTTGTACAATTATCACCACCATTTTCGAATATGTTCGTCACTCCCCCAAAAACCCATACTCATTAAGTCACCCTCTACTTTTCCTCAACGTTTTCAGTTCTAGGCAACCACCAATCTACTTTCTGTCTCTATGGCTATTTCATATAAATGGAATTGTACAACATGTGGTCCTTTCTTGTGTCGTCTTTCACCTAGCATAATGTTTTTGAGTTTCGTCCTCGTTATAGTATGGATTAGTAAATCATTCCTTTCCACTGTGAGATAATTGTCCATTGTATGGCTATACCATATTTTATTTATCCATTCATCAATTGATGAAAATATGAGTTGTTTCCACTTTTTGACTATTATGAATAATGCTACATTCATCTACATATTTTTGTATGGACACCTACATTTTAAAATATATTCAATATCTTTGAAAGCACTTAATCACAAAATTTTATTCAGTTTCTCAAGTATCACTTGACATATTACTATTTTTACTAGCTTTATTGAGGTATGATTGACAAAAATTATACATATGTAAGGTGAATTATGTGATGTTTTGATATGCATATACATTGTTAAGTGATGACTACAATCAGTTAACTAACATCCATCACCTCACCTAGTTATCATTTGTGCATGTTTGTGTGTGTGTTTAGTGAGAACATTTGAGATCTGCTCTCAGCAAATTTCAAGCCTACATTATTAGTAACTATCATTGTCATGCTGTATATTAGATTTCCAGAATATATTCATCTTGCGACTAAAATTTTTTACCCTGTGACCAACATCCCTCCTTTTCCTCCACTTTTCAGCCCCTGGTAACTACCATTCTACTCTCTGTTACTATGGATTCAACTTTTTTTTCAGATTCCATATATAAGTGAGATTATGCAGTATTTGTCTTTTTCTGTTTGGCTTATATTACTTGGCATAATGTCTGCCAGGTTTATTCATGTCATCACAAATGGCAGAATTTCTTTATCTATTCATCTCTCTGTGGACACTTAGATTAATTCCTTCTTTTGGCTACTGTGAATAGTGCTGCAATGAACATGAGAGTGTAGATATCCTTTTGAGATGCCGACTTCATTTCCTCTGGATATGTACCCAGAAGTGGGGTTAATAGTTCAAATGGCAGTTCTATTTTTAATTTTTGGAGGAACTTTCACACTGTTTTCCATAATAGCAAAACCAATTTACATTTCCACTAACAGTAATGCAGGCTTAACAGTCCAATGAAAAGGTACTGGATCAGAGGCTGCATTTTAACAAAACCCTAGGGTGAGTTGCTCATTACAGTTTGGGAAGCAGGTATGGAGTAGGTACTCAATGAATGTTTCCCCAACCTAAATGCCACATACTAACAGCTGTGGGCTAGCAAAATGTACATAATTATGTCTTTTAAAATTAATGCAGCTTAGATTAATGAACAAAGGGAACCAATAACAGAAGGGAGCATTGGGCTTTAAATGTTTAATGTTCTAGTGTGCATCATTTTGATTCTCCTGGAATTCTGCATTCAGGTTTAATCATTCGTAAGGCATAATCTTGTGATGGAAACACTAAAGGAGATATGAAGAGGAAAGGACGTTTTACTAAAAAAATCAGATGTTATTTGCCATAATTAGTGGAGATAATCACCCATTAGTCAGTTAATAAACTTAACAGAAATAATTTTTTAAATAATTAAGATGATTAAATATAGGATTAGAAAGTTGTGAGAGTGAACACCATATGTTTTTATTTTTTCAATTCTTAGCGTTTTTTTAGTTATTTCTAAATTCTGTAAATGTAAAAGTACAACAATAGAGGCACTTTTAGAAAGTAAGTGTTTTTTTCTGTCTTGCTTGGACTGCTACCTATTATTTTCTACTTGGGCTGGTTACTTGAAACACTGAAGGCAGAGAAAAATGGGAATAATTATAGTACCAAAAATGTTTTGAATGAATAAACATATCATTATATCAATCAATCAATATGAGGCCTTAGATACTAAGGTGAGGGGCATTGAATATTATGATTATCATTAGGTCTTTCTGGGAAATAAGACCCTGGTGAGTTTTCAACCTAAATCGTTCTAGGAAATAAGGAGGAGTAGCTGCCCTGTAGGCTAGAGGGAGAAACTGCCAGCAAGAAAGTGGGTACAACGGAGAAAACCTCTTTCCAGTTGTATACGTGCTGGCCTCTCTCTGTACATTCAAGAATACTCTGAATATTGCTTAAAGGACCATAAATACTCTAAAAACTGAGCCATATATAAGCCTACTCCTATATATTTTCATATTAAAAAATTTCCTTGTGTACATTTTCATTTTCTTTTTTCCTCATCGTATTTTAAGAACATCTCATGAACTTGAAAAAACAAATATAATATTGTAAATGAACATCATGCTAATTTATTTTAAATTCAATGCTGATTTAATTTTAATGATAAAATGGGCTAGAATGAAAAGAATAAATGGATTAATAAAGTCTAGGGCCTCTTTTATTTATGTCATTGGGGCTCATTTTCATGTTCTATCTTTGTGTTATTCTTAAGTTAAACAGGTGTTTCTCTTAAAAAATGTCTAGTTTGTGTAAATGACACAGTTACACAAATGATCCACGTATCTACCATAAAAGGGTAGGAATGTGCAAAAAATAAATTACACAGTGTGTACACAAATCTAGAATTTTCTGATCTTTCTGGTGAGAAAACTCTTGATTAAATGACTTTTTACTAGTTAATAATAAATATAATTTTCTAAAATAAGAAATCTGAACTAAATTTTTGCTGTGATAAAATTATGATCACCCATGAGAATAAAGAATTACTTATTTCACAAATATTTTACTCATTTGCAATTGTCACCTTCTACATTAAATGATTTGTTGATGCCTTTTTTCTCTATTACACTGGGGCATATTTCTGGAAGAAGGATATTAAATATGGACATGACCAAATTTTGCAGCTAAGACATTCTGCATTTTGTAATTTCCATATGCTGTATCCAAACAGTCCAGAGGTTTCCTCCCAGCAACATAGTTACTTTCATAGTAAATGTCATCATGTCTTGTTTTTTAAAAAATTAAAACAGTAGAATTAATATTACTTATGTTCTGGTAGAACTGAGTTTTCAACATTTAAGTGTGTTTTCCCCATGCCAAACTCTTACATTTCTTAATTAAATATTAAAAAGTGGTTGGAAATAATCAGTGAAATTACTACTACTGAGATGACATTTCAGAAAACCTGTACATCCCACTCTGTTGCTGCTACCTTGCTCTCCCTTTACCCTTACCAGATAAACTCTAAAGTTGATAGTAAACACTTTTGTTTTTCTATCCACAATTACTTTCCCCACTTTTTCCTTAGTAAATAAATCTCTGTTTTTTTCAGGTATTGCCACTTTCTGCATGACTATGTACAGGGTAGGTTTATCCCAACCACAGACTCAGTATTTGAATCCTAACTGACCTCAGCCAATCATTAAAGATCCCACCTTCATTGCCATTGACTGGTTTGGGTGTAATTGAAATGCAGTTGTGGCCACTGAAATGTGATTATGTCTGCTGGGAGATTTCTGACAAAGATTTCCTCCCCTTTTAGGAAGATACAAAGGAAGAGACAATCTCTATTTCCCAAGAATAGGCATCCTATACCAGTTCTCTCCCTCAACCCACAGGATTATGGAATTACCCTTCCTTAGAAAACCAGAACAGAACATGAATTACCAAACAATAGGTATTTTCTGTTGACTTCATAGGGACACTTTTCAACTACAGCAGTGGGAGTAGCATGGAGCAGAGCTTCACACATTCCTTAGAGTTCAGTACTCTTCCCACTGAGATTTGAAAGTCTGATCCTCTTCCTAGTATTCTATCAGAACAGCTCATACAAAGGAGCAGTCCGAAGACAGACATGGAAAGCTTTCTGTCAAGATATTATGTGGGTACTTATGTGATTCCTTGGAAGGAAAAAGAAAAAGAGAGACCTGAGTATATTTGCATACCAAGTGTGCAGGACAAGTCATCTTGTTACACCTATTATCTATTTCAGGTCAAACCTGATCCTCTTATCTTGAGACTATTAACATCTTTTAAGCTGGAAGGCAGTGTGGGATAGTAGAAAGAGCATGGACTTCAAAGCAAGACAGATTTGGAACTGGCTCCCAACTCTCCCATTTAAAAGATCGTTGACCTGGTGTATGCTTTATCTCTAAGCCTCAGTTTCTACATTTATGAAAAGGAGAGAACAATACTTAACATATCAGATTGTTATAAGGATTAAGAGATAATTTATAAAGTGACTGGCACCTCAATTGGCATATAAGAAGCAGTTAACAAATAGTAGTTATTATAATATGTTAAACCTAGTGATGTCTCTGTAAAATCAGCTGTAAAGAGAGAGATTTCTATGCTGTTATTTATTGTCAAGGAGGATTTTTTAACCAAATTTTCTTAGTGACTGATGAGTTTCACCATCAAATTATTCACATAGTAAAAATCCCATATTTAGTAAATTTTAAAACAAACAACAACAGCACTAATAACTACCATGACAAAAGCACATAATCCATTACTCATTTGGAGATCTAGAGAATCCAGAGAAGCGGGGAAAGAGACAGAGCACCCTACTGAATCGTGTGAACAATTTGGATGGGAGAACTGAAAAAAAACCCTCTTTCTTCCTTGCCTGAATCTCTGGATGGTGTAGACATTTACTGCAAGAGTCAATCTGAGGATTGCCCCATATTTGCGGGATCTCTAGTGCTCTTCATTTAGTTCCACACAGCTCTCTGATATGCTTTAAAGTGGAGATGAGCACCAACTTTCAGTGGCTGCTTTCATTTAAGGGAATCAAGACTGTATCTGAGGAAATTCTTCCAGGAGGATGGTTTTGTGTTTGGGCCCACTGTTGATGCAAACCTGTCTCTATTTACATGATATGCTGATCATTTCAGTTGGAAGTTGCTAGTTAGAGAAGATGTACTATTACTTCCTTCCTGGAACAGCCTTTCCCCACCAGTTTACCTAATTAACTCACTTATCCTTCAGGCCTCAGTTCAAACATCACTTTCTCAAGGAAGCCTTCCATGACCTCCGGATTAGATTAGGTCTTATACCACATTTCCATAGCTTTCTGAACCCTACAGCGTTTATCCCACTATGTAATTTTGTGTAGGTGCCATTGTTTATTTAAGATATATGTTTCTGGCTGGGCGCAGTGGCTCATGCCTGTAATCCCAGCACTTTGGGAGGCCGAGGTGGGTGGATCACGAGGTCAGGAGATCGAGACCATCCTGGCTAACACAGTGAAACCCCGTCTCTACTAAAAATACCAAAAAAAATTTAGCCAGGCGTGGTGGCGGGTGCCTGTAGTCCCAGCTACTTGGGAGGCTGAGGCAGGAGAATGGCGTGAACCTGGGAAGCGGAGCTTGCAGTGAGCCAAGATCACTTCACTGCACTCCAGCCTGGGCGACAGAGCGAGACTCCATCTCAGAAAAAAAAAAAAAGATATATATTTCCTACTTGAGGGCAAGACGTGCAAGGGCCAAGACAGGGTCTGTTTGTATATTAAGGCAACTGGACGGACAAGTACCATGTCTAGGAGAGAGTGGGTACTGAATACATCCTTTAAATTAATGAAGTAAAGAAGTAATGTTAAAAAAAAAAAACCTGAATAAAATGAATGAATCGATGAATATCATACTTCAATTCACAGAATAGCCAAATCCAGGAGCATCCCCTTATGTGATCATAAAGGTCAAAACCTGGTGCCTATGAGGTTAAATCCTGGCCCTATAACTTGCCAGCTGAATGTCAAGAGGCAAACTATTCAGTCTCTTGGTGTCTTATTTTCCTTATCTAAACAATGGAGATAATGATATTGCTTCCGCCCAGGGGGGTGTGAGAATTAAAAGAGTATCTGGCACACAAAAAACACTAAACACATGCACACCGTACCTACCACCCCTCTTTCTCTCTCTCAGGTGGAATTCTCACTGCCAGTGCATTCAATCATAGGTATTTAAATGCACTTATCTTTGGCTTGCATTAGTGTAAATACTTTATGTAATCTGTTACATACGAGCGCAAAGCTTAGAACTGCTGCAGAACTCTTGCAAACATGAAGGAAATTGGCTACAGCTAATAGGCCCAGAAGCACGGGTGAAAAGTATTAAATGAACCTGGAACTTAAAGGACAACATTGGGTCAGTGACTTAACTAACCTTAACTAACACTGCATTTATTACCTTTTGCAACTTCTTGACATGTGATGTGATAAATGTCCCCACATACAAGCCACTTGGTATTAGAACTTCTGTAACATTAAGCCAGAAGCTTTCTATATGATATGGTTAGACCAATCTAGTCATCTGCTTTCTGATAATATCCACATAGTTGAAATCTCATGGAGATAATCTTAACATCTAAAGTGGTTATCTCCTAATTTGTTGGATCTAATCCTTTTTGTACTCCGTGCTTCTTTGTAATCTTTTTAGGTTTTCCTGGTTCTCCTTATTCTGGCCTGCTATGTGGTTGTTGTAATTGTCTGTAATTATCTGCTTACTTATGATTCCTATGAGTCTCCTACATTACAACATAGGCTACCTAAGAGGAGAGACCACACTGCTTTGTTTCCTACTTGATATCCAAGTAATAGCAACACACCAACATACCATAAAGCACACCACATGAATGAATAAGTTCAGTCTATAAATCAGAAATAATCCACAGCCTCTATTTATGGATAATTAAACCCATTCAGTTAGGGTAAAATTATGGAGGATAAGTTTCTTATCAGGCCCTATCCAGACTCCATAACATGTAGTTTATGGACTGAAAAAACAATTTTTTAAAGAATAGTTTAAAGATACAGTAAAGCTTGAAGAAGTAAGCTGTAATTTTGAGAGGAGTAATTGCCTTATTCCTTATTCTCTAGATGATGAGAGCACCCAACTCATGTAGTTATGGTGAGGATTAGGTGGAATTGTTCAAATAAAGCACTTACAGGTACAGTAAGCACTCAAGTTTGGTTAGCACTAATTATTACCACGTGTAGTTACATGTATATTAGATTACCTTTACTTAATTCAATAATATCACAAGGCAGTTTGCCATATTTCTTTTCTTTTCTTTTTTTTTTTTTTTTTTGAGATGGAGTTTCACTCTTGTTGTCCAGGCTGCAGTGCATTGGTGTGATCTTGGCTCACTGCAACCACTGTCTCCCAGATTCAAGTGACTCTCCTGCCTTAGCCTCCCTAGTAGCTGGGATTACAGGCATGCACCACCACACCCAGTTAATTTTGTATTTTTAGTAGAGACGGGGCTTCTCCATGTTGGTCAGACTGGTCTCATACTCCCGACCTCAGGTAATCTGCCCACCTTAGCCTCTCAGAGTGCTGGGATTACAGGCGTGAGCCACCACACCCGGCCGCAGTTAGCCTTATTTCTATGGTACTGGTGAGAAAATTGAGGCTCAGAAAAATCAGCAACTGGCTCAAGGACACACTGCAAGTTACTAGTGCAATAAATACCATACAACTCTAAAGTGGCTTCTGTTTCTACCATGCCACTCTGGATAAACAAGCTATAGCCAATATGATACAGATAGTAGAAGTGCTACTTCATCTCTAATGAAGTAAATGTCTCCTGAAAATTGAAAATTGAATGAGTGAAACCATAGGTTACCCAGACAAACTGTATGTAACAAAGGTGAAGATACACATTTTCAAGGAATTAAAACAATTCTAGAAGTTGGCAAAATGTTTTATTACTCTTCCCCTCTTATTGGATTATCTTGATTTAAGCTTACAGCTATTTCTTAGAGACATACCACCAACTTAATAATTTACTGGGAGTTGTTGTAATTTACATGGCAGTGTCTCTAATTTAAGCAGCAATGATATGTACCTTTTTATGCACTAAGATAAGCTCTTCGTTCTTAGCTGGGAGTTTGTGTCAGCAATCATTTAGATTGCTCAAATATAAGATTTGCTGATGTGAGAAAATTCCAAGCTGGTTAATTGCATCAAAATTTTAAGTGAAAAGCATCTTCTTTACAACCCTCGACTATCATCAAAGGAGGGGCTAAGTACAATCTGAACTCTCTTTTGCAATTCTATAGTGACAAAAATGCTGACCTCGTTGTTCTTTCATCAGCTCATGCTGAACCTAAAATGAAGAAAATAAAATACAAATTTTGAATCTTTATGTAAACATCCAGATGACATATTCTGCAAGTAAGGCAGTTTTGAGTAATAAAAACTTTTGTACAGAATTTTACATTTTGTCATGTACAGAAGCTTACTTCAGACATTATGCAAAAGGAGATTGAATGTTCCTTCCCAGATGTAGCAAATTGTTTTGGATGACCCAGTCCTGAAATCTGCTATGATTAGTAAACAGAAAATGACTTTTTATTACTTTTCTATTTTATATCCACAGGAACACAAGTCTACAAATGTATTTATTAATTATTATGCTCTGTTTATATTTTCTCTGACCACCCTAAAATAAGATAGTGAAGTATTTTTCTCCATAAATGAGAAAAGGAAACTAATGGATCCATTTAAAGTAGTAGTCATAGGCTTTAGAAAACATCAGCACTTATACATTACATGAAATTCAATGATCTCTCCTTCAAACAGAAGATAAACACCATTGAATTTAAATTCCTTCCAGAGCTGTTCTCTGTAACCCAAAACTTAACATTTCTCTCATTCTTGAAGTTAGTAACATTAAAACTATCTCTTCCACAAGTTAAATATCCTCTCTTTTTTTGGGTGTCACTCAATTTTTTTGAAACAATACAATTCTTCTGTCTTACTTTAATTCGTCCCTTCTCATCCATTTCTCATCCATTATATTCTAGCTCTCATATCTGTCCGTTCCCTACTGAAATCGATCTCACTAAGTCATTGATGTTCCCAATTTTTTAGCACAAGTTTCTGCCTTTGGTTTTCAGCCTAATTTTTAAAATATTACCACCAATAGGCCAGAATTGTCTCCTGGATTTCCTCAATATCTTTGCTATTTCTTATCTTTTCATTCGTTAAAAAACACATTGATTAAATGGCTACTCTGTTAGTCATTCATCTAGACACAAAAGACAGAGTAAAGAATGGCCCTAACAGTTTGGATATGTGTCCCCGCTCAAATCTCATGTTGAATTGTAATCCCCAGTGTGGGAGGTGACTCCATGGGAGGTGTTTGGATCATAGAGGTGGACCCCTCATGGCTTCATGCTTTCTTCAGGATAATGGCTGAGTTCTGGAGAGATCTGGTTGTTTTAAAGGGTGTGGCATCTTCCCCGCCTCCACTCTCTTTCTCACTTGTTCCTGCTTTTGCCATATGACATGCTTGCTTTCTCTTTGCATTCAGCCATGAGTGTAAGCTTCCTGAGGCCTCCTTGGAAGCTGAGCAGATGCCAGCACCATGCTTCTCATAAAGACTACAGAACCGTAAGTCAATTACACTTCTTTTCTTTAAATTACCCAATCTCAGGTATTTCTTTATAGTAATGCAAGAACAGCCTAATATAGGCCCCAACTATTTCGGTGTGCAAGGATAAATTTTACAATAAATAGTTACAATATAATGGCATAGTGTAATAAAGGCAGTATGTACATGGGTCAATGGCTATAAGAAAGAATCAGCCTTTGATTTTTTGTTGGAAATAGTTTCTCCTCCTGATTTATTCACTTGCACACCTTCAACATATACTCATATTAAAAAGCTTACTAATTTTTTTATCTTCTGCTTGGAACACCCTCTTGACTGAAAAACACATATTTATAACTAGTATTTAACACTGTCACTTGAATATGTTGTAATCATCTTATAACAAACATAAAATTCCTGATTTTTTAAAAAAATAAATAAATTAAGAATAGAAAAAAAATCTTCTACTATATAAAAATCAATTCTACAAGAAAAGTCAAATTTAATGGAGAAACATTTCCATTAACATAAAGAATCAAAGATATGGCTGGGCGTGGGGGCTCATGCCTGTAATCCCAGCACTTTGGGAGGCCGAGACAGGCAGATCACGAGGTCAGGAGATCAACCTCCTGGCTAACATGGTGAAACCCCGTCTCTATGAAAAACACAAAAAGTTAGCCAGGGATGGTGGCACGCACCTTTAGTCCGAGCTGCTAGGGAGGCTGAGGCAAGAGAATGGCATGAACCCGGGAGGCAGAACTTTCAGTGAGCCAAGATTGCACCGCTGCACTCCAGCTTGGGCAACAGAGCGAGACTCTGTCTCAAAAAAAAAAAAAAAAAAAAAAGAACTGAGATTATTTAATCATTACTCTTAATTTTAAATATTTCCAAAAACAGATTATAAACATTCCAAAAAAAAAAAAAAAGATAAAATGCACAAGTTGAATGGGAAGTGACACAATTCAAAAGAGTCCATTGAAAAGCTACAAAAAATAGGAGCAATTGGCCAATTACCAATTCAAGACCAACATATAAACATTTGAGCTCTCATATCCCAACAATGTTCTGAAAAATTGTACCAAAACAAAAAAACTCAATAAGATGTCAAAGAACAATCCTGAATAAAAGAGAACATTCATGCTAATATTATTTTTCCATTTTATTTAGTATGTAAAATAATATACAAGTTGCTTTATAGAAATACACTGTATTCGTAGAATGTAATACTCAATATTGTGACAATGTCAGCTCTCTGTAAATTAAGCTATAAATTAAATGAAATGATAATTAACATCTTAATTAAGGCCTGGCACAAGGGTTCATGCCTGCAATCCGAGTACTTTAGGAGGCTAAGGCAGCAGGATCACTTGAGGCCAGGAGTTTGAGACCTGGGCAACATAGCAAGACCTTATATCTGCAAAAAATGAAATAAAATAAAAAATTAGCTGGGCATGGTGGTGCACACTCGTAGTGCTAACTACTCACGAGGCTAAGGTGGGAAAATTGAGTACAGTGAGCTAGGATTGAACCACTGCACTCCATCCTGGATGACAGAGTGAGACCTCGTTTCTAGAAAATTCATTAATTAATACTAATTTAATTTTTAAAATTATAACAATAAAATGACTCTAAGGTTTTATATTGGAAGATAAATACAATTGAATAGCCAACATTTAAAAAATTATAAATGGTATATTCATCCAAGTATAAAAATATATAATTATTTACCAATCTAAACATTGTGATTTGACATGACAATACAGATACAAGTAAATAAAAATGGAAGGTCCGAAAAGAGGGGCTGTTAAGACGGAGAGTGAGAGAAAGCTCTTAGAATGGAATTTTGAATCAATGTATAAATTATAAAATATTTAGTAAGTAATGTTTTTACAATTGTCTACTGAGAAAAGATTTAGAATAATTTGGATCTCACACCACCAATAAAAACTTAGGATGGATATGAAGTAGAGTATCAAAATAACAGCAAAATCAAATTTAATTAGTAGAAAACTTTTCTTTTAATATGATGTGCATGGGGAAAGATTTTTGGAAGACAGAATAAAATGCAAAATAATAAATAGTAGATTATATAAGAAAATTTAGGGCCCGCCAGGGGTGGTGGTTCATGCCTGTAATCCCAACATTTTGGGAGGCCAAGGTGGGTAGATCATCTGAGATCAGGAGTTCGAGATTAGCCTGGCCAACATGGTGAAACCCCATCTCTACTGAAAATACAAAAAATTATCTGGGCCTTGTGGCATGTACCTGTAATCCCAGCTGCTCAGGAGGCTGAGGCAGGAGAATTGCTTGAACCCAGGAGGCAGAGATTGTAGTGAGCCAAGATCGTGCCACTGAACTCCAGCCTGGGCAACAGAGAGAAAACTCCATCCAAAAAAAAAAAAAAAAAAGAAAGAAAAGAAAATTTAGAATTTGTATAGATTAAGACACCATAAACAAAGTTAAAAAACAAGTGACAAATACCCGTAAGGTATATATAAGCACATGTTTCGTAATACATGAAGACCTCCTCTTAGCCACCATGAAAATAGAAAACAAATGGCCGGGCGCGGTGGCTCAAGCCTGTAATCCCAGCACTTTGGGAGGTCGAGACAGGCGGATCACGAGGTCAGGAGATCAAGACCATCCTGGCTAACACGGTGAAACCCCGTCTCTACTAAAAAATACAAAAAACTAGCCGGGCGAGGTGGCGGGCGCCTGTAGTTCCAGCCACTCGGGAGGCTGAGGCAGGAGAATGGCATGAATCTGGGAGGCGGAGCTTGCAGTGAGCTGAGATCCGGCCACTGCACTCCAGCCCGGGCGACAGAGCGAGACTCTGTCTCAACAACAACAACAAAAAA
>NW_016826966.1:976733-982461 GCF_001698545.2 Rhinopithecus bieti | reverse complement strand
AAAAAAAAAAAAAAAAAAAAAAAAAAAAAAAAAAAAAAAAAAAAAAAAAAAAAAAAAAAAAAAAAAAAAAAAAAGAAAAGAAAATAGAAAACAAAACATGAAATCAATGGCATAAAATAGTAAGGATGTGAGTGGGTAATTCTGCTAAAAAGAAAACTAACAACACAACTCATGGAAATAGTCAATGAATATTCAAAAAGATACTCAAACTCACTGATAATTCAAGAAGTTAAAACCACAAAAAATTAGGCAAGAAAAAGAAATAAAAGGCATCCAGATAAGAAAGAAGTTAAATTGTTCTGTTTGCAGATGACATGAGTTTGTATATATAGAAAACCCTGAAGACTCAACCAAAAACTATCAGAACTGTTAAACAAGTTCAGTAAAGTTGCAGGATATAAATTCAACATACCAAACCTACTTGTGTTTCTATAGATGAACTGCCAGAAAAATAAATCAACAAAGCAATCTCATTTACAGTAGCATCAAAAGAACAAAATACTTAAAATAAATTTAGCCAAGGGGTAAAAGATCTGTAGGCTAAACCCTGAAAAACACTGAAGAAAGAAATTTAAGAAAGTGCAAATCCATATGAAGATACCCTGTGTTCATGGATTTGAAAAATTACTGTTGTTAAAATGTCCATATTACTCAAAGTGATCTACAAATTCAATGTACTCCCTACAAAACTCCAATGGCATTTTTCACATAAAGAGAAAAAACAATCCTAAAATTGGTACAAAACCATAAAATACTCCAAAAAGCTAAATCAATCTTGAGAAAGAACAAAACTGAAGGCATCACACTTTCTAACTTCAAGCTATATTAAAAAGTCATAGTAATCAAAATAATGGTACCGGCATTAAACAAACAAACAAACAAACAACAAAACAAAACATATAGATGGATGGAACAGAATAGAGAGATCAGAAATAAATGCATACATACATGATATACTATTGTTTGACAAGGGCATCAATAATATACAATGGGGAGAGTCTCTTCAATAAACAGTGTTCAGAAAAATGAATACCAACATGCAGAAGAATGAAATTGGATCTTCATTTTACACCATGTCCAAAAATTAACTCAAAATGGATTAAAGACTTAAATGCAAGACCTGAAACTGTAAAACTCTTAAAGAAAAAATAGAAAAAACCTCCTTGAAATTGGTCTTGGCAATGATTTTTTAAATATGACACCAAAAACACAGACAACAAAAGTAAAATTAAACAAATAGGACTATATAAAACTAAAAAGCTTCTGTATGCAAAAGAAACAATCAATAAAATAAAAAAAGCAACCTACTGAATGAGAGAAATGCAAGCCATATATCTGATAAGGAGTAACTGTCCTAAATATATAAGGAACTCATACAATTCAGTAGCAAAAAATCAAAAACAAAAACAACCATGAATACTACAATTAAAATGGGCAACAGATCTGAATAAACATTTTTCTAAAGTAGACATACAAATGACTATCAGGTACTTGAAAAGGTGCAAATACTACAAAATGCTAAAAAGTGAACATACATATGTAAACATATATATATATCACATTGAATTTCAATGAAATAGAAAAAAACTAAAGTTGATCAAAAAGAAAATGGTTACATAAATGATTTTGTCTAGCCAAGTATAAAAAACGAAACAAAGCAAAAGAGACCTTTTCACATAGAGATGTGCAATAATTTCCATACATTTAATTAAACTGTCTAACTGTGATATTCATGGAAAGCAAATCCTGAAGCAAACATTATATGCTACTGTGCTATTAGAGAGTGCAATTCCAGCAAAGTAGGAAGGACCAACACCACATTGCAGGGTGGCACCTGGTGTCCGTCCCCAATAATGGCTTGATCTCCAGGGACAGTATTCCCAGAGAAACAACAACTTATGTTGTTCCCAGAGAAACAGCCCCATGATGGCTCATTGTGGGAAAGAAGGAAGAAGATTTTAGTCACGAACTCTCATCTCCCACATCTCAAATATCAACTTCAATGACAGCTTTAACAAAGATGCCAAGAGCCAAGGGGTGAGAGTTGTGGAGCAGACAGGACACAGCCGCTACTGGAGTTGGTGGTCATCCACACGTTGCTGGTTGCCTCAGTAAAGTCTCAGTCAGGAGATCAGAAGCCAATGGCCTAGGGGAAAAAGTGAGACTGAGAGGACCATAGGGGAAAATAAAATTAATGTAACATGTATGTTAGGGGTCACTTAACTTTTAGATGAATGGTCCCTTAACTTTTAACAGTGCTTACCTCTGAGGAGAGTAGATTTAAAAGGAGAAAGTAAAATACATTTTGTTTTATATACTTGTCAAATGACTTTGTAAGATGTTTATGTACTATCTCAACACAGTTATACTTTTAAAAGAATAATGTATACAATCTTGCATACTCAGATGCCTAACTGCAGGAACAATTGGGCCAACTCTAATTCTAAATTTGGTTAATCTAAAACTTAATTTGCCGTATCACCCACCACCTCTGTTTTCTAGGTTACTAGCATCATCATAGTTCCAACAACCAGAAATAAAAACCTTAGTGAAATTCTCAGTTCTCCTCTCTCTCTTTCAATCCACACATAGTCAATAACCATGAACGCTGAACTTTCAACCAAACACGTGATGGGTCAAAGCAGATATTTGCAAAGTCATGTAGATGAGCCAGGCCAGTTCCCAGTTGCAGCAGGCTATCATTGAATCATATGTATCTACATATTTAAAGAAATAATGAGTCATGCAGAAAGCAGTGGCACGGGTCAAGAAAGATTCGTAGGTTTATTTACCTCTCTGCCTCACTTTCCCCGTCTGTAAAATAAGGCTAATAGTAGTATCTGCCCCTTAGAAACCAGAGTAACAGAGATTAATAATGTCTGTGCATTGCCTACAGTGTTCAGGAGAAAATCTATCTCGACAAGCACTTATGTCAGGTGTATTGAATTATAACTGCAACAACTATTACCATTACAACCCTGATCATGGATTGTTACTGAGATCCAGGCATTTTTCCAATTGCTTTACGCATATTCATAAACACTCTTAAGCATTACAAGAATCCAGTATGTTAGTAATATTTTCATTTCACAGATGGGAGAAGTGATTCCCTGAGATACTAGGTATCTTGGTAAAGGACAAGCAGTGACTAAGTAGTGAAGCCAAAGTTCCATTCTCATTGAGTCAGGGTCCAAACTCTGCTCTTCAATGTTCATGGCTGCTGCAGTCTAATTATTTTAGTATGACTGAGTAGCAATAATCTCTATGCCAAATTGCCTCAATATGGACTAATGATGTTTAATTTTCAAGAACAGAGAGCTAAAGAGCCAGATCCTTGAACCTGTTGATCCCTCAAAAGTGTTTGCACTACACTGTGGTGTGGGGCATAGCAGGTGGTCATAGCATGGATGTCTGCTAGCAGGTCATGAGACCACCTTCTATGCCCCACACCACAGTGTAGTGCAAACACTTTTGAGGGATCAACAGGTTCAAGGATCTGGCTCTTTAGCTCTCTTTTCTTGAAAAACAGCATCTTGTTTTTTACCTCTTGCAAAAAACAGCATCTTGTTTTTTACCTCTTGCAAAAACGACCATTTTAATGATACAAAACCAGTGGTTAAGAACATGGACTTTGGAGTCAGCTCCCTGTAATCAAATCCTGACTTCATCATTTATACTGTTTGTATGACCTTGGGAAAGTTCCTTCACTGCTTTGTGCCTCAGTTTTCATAATTGTTAATAGAACCCATTGTATGTATATACGTAAACTAGACAATGAGCCCCTCGAATGCAAGGACATAATGCTTATTGTGCTCTGTAATTTCAGAACTCAAGACAATTGCTAGAATATACTAGGTCCATCGTAAATATCGGTGGGCTATTGAGTAAATGAAATGGTATAGGCTGTTTCTCTCATTCTGTCCAAACTACTTATCCTTTAGAATCAGCTCAAGTTTTCCTCCTGATTATTCCAATTTTTATCAGTAGATTGCTTCACCATCTGGTCTTCTTTTATACACAGTCATGCAATTGTACATTTTCAAATGATTGGAGGTAGCTAATTTATAAAGCTTTCTTCAGAACTATGTGCAATCTATACTATACAAATCAGTCTTAATTTGGTGCTAACTGATTTGGTCACCACTTTATTTGGTCAATTCCACTCCTTTCCATTCCAACTCAGGTTAAATGTTCATTTCTCAGGAAAGGTTTCAATACCCACAGACTAGTGTGCAGTCCATATGTTGCCTTCTTATAGCATGCTGTGCTTATTACAATTGTCATTAAATAACAATTTGTATAATTGTTTGTTTAACGTTCATCTCATCTCTTGCATTGTGGGCTTCCTGAGAGCAGGGAAATTGTATGGTTTACTATTTTCTGTATCCCCAGAGTCAAGTACAGAACCTGTACTTGGGGATGTGCAATATATCATCATTGAATATATTCTCCTAGGCAATGCTTTGGCAAATGACAACTTTCAAGTTTTTTGTTTGTTTGTTTGTTTTGTTTTTTCCTCAGAATCTTCAGTGTAGGAGAAGTCTGGTTATAACCTTTAAGAACTCTGTGCTGTCACTGCACATTATTTTAAAATAAGTCTTCCAATAAAGAAAAGCATACTCTGAAAAATATGGTTTCTCCCTTGGGAAAGTCTGGGTAGCCATTTAGACCAGCAATAAAATGATGCACATGGTAATCTAAAATCTTGATACATTTCATAGAAAATGCAATATTTTTCCAAACTGCTAGATAGAGCTTCAGCAATTAAAACATAAAGAATATTAAGTCATAATTTCTTTCATAATCACAAGAATAATGTTGTATTCTCGATACACTATTTTTAAATTGAGCATTTAATCAGTTGCATAGGACAGTTTATGCAGGAACAATGCATGGGAAACTCTATTTGTGTATCCATCTATCTATGGAGCTGTTGAGCAATCTGCCTAAATTCTGTTACAAGGAATGTAAAGATTGGCTTGGGAAAAGATTCATAAATAGAGTTAAGATTAGTTTCATTCACTCAATTCATTAATCAATTTATAAATGGTCTATTATTACATGGACAGTAATTCAATTGCATCGGCAGTTTGGTTTAGCATTTAGAAACTGAATATTCCAACCAAAGTGTATCTACAGTTTTCAGAATCAACTATCAAAATGATTTTAAAAGATAATCAATATAATGAATAAATAAAGCTTAACTGGAGGAAAAGTTTCCCAGACATCCATTAATCTCAGAAAAATATCAAAATGGCCCATTAAATGTACATAATCAAGTTCCATGAAGAAAAATGAAGAGAGGACTGAAATGTTTCTATTAAAGACTTTCTTTCAATGACTATTTTAGGCCAGATAACAAATTTTTATTCTGAGATATGGCTATCTTGATTTAGAAATAAAATCAATCATCTCTATCTATTGACAACAGGGTTGACATACTGAATTTTCTCACTGTGTTTGTCTTATTTTTACAAATGGTAATTACAAATTAATATTAGTAAAATAATATTATGCATAACATCCTGTCTAACATTCTCTTTGTAAACTGAAACACTGCTTTTTCTCTCATTAAAATTTGAGTATGTCATTTCCTTTGAACATGTGTGACTTATTCCTGCCTAGGCTTCACAGGACTAAAAATATTCCAGGGCTCAAAATATTAAAGGAATTTAGTAGACCACTGATCTGATTTTTTTTTTTTTTTTTTTTTTTTTTTTTTTTTTTT
>NW_016826966.1:964079-976614 GCF_001698545.2 Rhinopithecus bieti | reverse complement strand
TTTTTTTTTTTTTTTTTTTTTTTTTTTTTTTTTTTTTTGAGACAGGATCTCACACTGTCACCTAGGCTGAAGTGCAGTGGTGGGATCTTGGCACACTGTAGCCTTTGTCTCCCAGGCTCAAGCAATTCTCCTGCCTCAGCCTCCTGAGTAGCTGGGATTTCAGGCGCTTACCACCATGGCCAGCTAATTTTTGTATTTTTCACTGGAAATGGAGTTTCACCATGTTGGCCAGGCTGATCTTGAACTCCTGACCTCAAGTGATCCACCTTCCTCCGTCTCCCAAAGTGCTGGGATTACAGGATTGAGCCACCACATTCAGCCTGATCTGATTTTTTTTTTTTTTTAAATGAATTATTATGAGAAAAGCTTCTGAGAGGAAGGAAAGATAACAACTTAGACTGGAGGAAGAATAGACTAGTTAATTCTTAAAATGATTGTAGCAAACAAAAGAAAATAGGAGCCAGGTGTTCAGTTGATATGATACCAAGTAGATCTCTTTTGTGATCCTGGTTACTTCAAACAGCTCCATTGCATGATCTAGTTTCATAATTTCTGAAAAACTGTGCTTGAGGATAAGGATGGCTGAGGAGATCTGGGAAAGAAAGGGGTTAATGGAGCACACTCACACCATCCCTGACCACTTAGTCATTGGTCAGCCAAACACATGAAACGGAACCTTTTTTAGTCATTAAAAACTGAGATGAGCTATTGGCTATCAGGGCAATCTAGAATCATCTACTGCCCCTATTACCTGCTTATAGCCTTCATAAGAAGTAGTAACACACCTAATGCAAGTGCTGGAGTGGTCAGGAGAAAACGGCATCACTGCGCCTTATCTTTGGCTGTGTCCTCACCCAAGTCTCAACTTGAATTGTAGCTCCTACAATTCCCATGTGTTGTGGGAGGGGCCCGTGGGAGAGTCTCCCTCTTACTATTCTCATGGTAGTGAATCAATCTCATGAGATGTGATGATTTTAAAGGGGTTTCCACTTTCACTTGACTCTCATTCTCTGTTGTCTTCTGCCATGTGAGACATGCCTTTCTCCTTCCACCATGATTGTGAGGCCTCCCCAGCCACATGGAACTGTAAGTTCATTAAACCTCTTTGTCTTTATAAATTACCCAGTCTCAGGTATGTCTTTATCAGCAGCATGAAAATGAACTAGTACACCCTCCCATTATTGTCTTGGCTGGAACTAAGGTAATTCCTCTGGTTACTAAGGCTCAATACACGGTAGGCACACCGTTGCATCTGTTCAAAAGGACTTTTTATTAGCTGTATTAAATAGGTATGAGGAAAATTTTAGAGACTTTGTAGTATATTATTCTCATGTGCTTACTGGCTATGTTCTCTATTTGCTTTGTGTGTTACCTATTTTCTTCCTACATCAAATATTTAATTTGATCATATATATCTTAATTTTGATTTTCAATAACGTCTATCTTAATGTTAGTGGACTATGCTAAATTTACATTTTATCAATATTTCATTGTCTTTGTGTATTCAGCTTTGTGCATTAATAAGCAGTAACATTCAAAATTCACAGATTATTTTCATTTAACGCAACAAAGACTACTTATTGATCATCACTTGTCATGAGTTTGGTTTTATAAGGAACACAGTAAACATAAATCCTATGATTTTCAAGAAATCTTTTACTCTGAGATTGAAACATGTTTCATGAAAACAAGAAACAGATGTGCAATTGAGATATAAAACTAAATAAATTTAGAACTGCAATTTAAATCCCTTTATAAACCCAGATCAACATATAGAATGTATATATTTATAAATTTTACATTAGTTTTTCCTTTGCTCTTTTCTCTTGAATGCTGTTACATTTTTGCTCAATTAACTATAATTATACATAATATTTTAAATTATTTAATTGCAGTAAATCTCCTCCTACACAGTCTTAATTGACACAGGCTAAATGGAGAAAGTAACATGCCTGTTTTTATTCATGCTCAACAAAACATTTCCTTGGTATTTGCAGCTTTAACCACAGGTGACTTTTGATTCTGGGCTTTTGTTTGATTATCAAGACAATAAGCCACCTACACAAAAATGTGTGTTAGATCAAAAAAGGTGAAGGGTAGGACTATGAGGCATTGACGATTTCTTTCTGGACTTGTAAGGCCTCAACCTCAGAGACAGAACTCAGCCATATTAGAGGGGAAGCAGTATAGGGCAGTGTTCATCCTGGATCAGTCCAAATCAGATGTCCAAAAGGAAGCCATGCATACAGAACCTAAAGCTGTAGGAAAATGAGCCTACTAAATCAGTTCAGATGAATGAAGAGAATGATCAGGATATGTTGACAAGCAAAGACAAGGGAACTAGATGGGTACAAAGTTAAAAGGGAAGAATATAAGGACAATGGATGGATGATGAATATGAAACTGTGTTGCTAAAAATGATTTTACAACCAAGAGATTATTGAAAGATAAGCCAGACAGAGTGTGTGCTTGCAAGAAGTTTGGGGAAGCAATCGCATGAGCTGATCTCAGAAACATTACAAGAATTTTCACAGGTAAAGATAAAAGGGTTTCTGACTGAGGAAACAGCAGGATCAAAGGTGTGGATACCTAAATGTGCCTAATCTCTTCATAAAATACAAAAAGTCTAAACTACTGAAGTCTAAAGGGGAAAGAGACTAGCAAAAAGTCATGTTGAGAAGGATCCTGAATTCCATACTGCAGGCCAGTTTCTGTCTGCAACCTGGAATCATCAAAAATGTCAGGAAGAGTCAAGTGGACATCACTGATACTGATTTTAGGAAATAAGCTTTGGAAACTGCACAAAGAGTAAATGGGGAGGTGAGAGTCTGGGTGCCGAATCATAGTAAGGTTACACTACAGTGGACAAGAGAGAAGTTAAGTGCCAGTGCAAACAAAATGGAAAAGGAACAGTAAATACGATGATGATGATGATAATGGTAATAAGTACTTATTACTATTCAGTTATTTTTTATTTTTTATTTTTTTTGAGAGGGAGTATGGCTCTGTCGCCCAGGCTGGAGTGCAGTGGCCGGATCTCAGCTCACTGCAAGCTCCGCCTCCCAGGTTTATGCCATTCTCCTGCCTTAGCCTCCCAAGTAGCTGGGACTACAGGCGCCAGCCACTTCGCCCGGATAGCTTTTTGTATTTTTTAGTAGAGACGGGGTTTCACCGTGTTAGCCAGGATGGTCTCGAACTCCTGACCTCGTGATCCGCCCGTCTCGACCTCCCAAAGTGCTGGGATTACAGGCTTGAGCCACCGCGCCCGGCCTATTCAGTTATTTAATAATGACTTAAAAAGCATTTAATAATGTGCCAGGCTTTACCACAGAAACTTTAGACATATTAACTCTTTGAAAAATCATAATAACTCTATGTTTTAGGTACTATTATTATTCCCATTAACACATAAAAAATTGTGGCACAATGAAGGTAAATTGTCCAATTTCACATAGCTATTAAGAAATGAGGAACAGAAGATAGAGCGGCACCAGCAGAATATTCTTTACATATTTCTTGTATTCCTACATGTTTTAGAACAGAGATACTTATTTGCTTTGTTCCTATCTTTCAAAAATGTTTGCATCTTCTATCTCCTTGGAAGATAGAGATGGTGTCTCCCATCAGGGCAAAGGCTTGGTGCTTTTGGTCGCATATACCTTATAAAAGATTTGGGTTTTCTAAGATCAGAATTCTTTGACTATGAAACAAACTCGCTGTGTGTCCAGCATCCACCTGGGTTTTCTCTGCACCACACCAATGTGACTGAGGAGTCAAAGGAAACTGGTGTGAACATGAAGTTCATGCTGCCTGCTGTGCCATGAGTAGCAAAGTTCTTTGTGTCTGATCCTGGAGTCCTGTGTCTTCTGCAGCATCTGCGAAATTGTAGCCAGCTAACCTGTTAGCTTGTAAGATGATAAAATCTCAGATCCTTCACAATTCTTTATGATATGGTGATTTACTTCTTGACAATAGGGGTGAAAAATATAAGACATTGTGACTAACATTGATATTTTCTTCCAGGTATTTCTTTAGAGGTATCCTCCAACAACAATAGCAGGACATATTCAAATGGGAGCATATTTGTGGAGAAGACAAATATTTTTGCACACGTTTAGTTTGGGGTGCTGTTGATATATCTTTGAAAATAATGTCAATGAACTAGATATGTTCTGAAAAATATGAGGGTTATCACATCTAGAAGTATGCATTTGGTAAAAAATATGCATAGAAATAAAAGATAAAATCACAAAAATATCTAAGGTTATTATTAAGTAGAACTTAGAGAGAAATGATGGCTAAGGACAGAGTTTTTAAAAAGAGGGCATCAATTGAGGCATGGGTAGATGAGGACAATTTAAAGCAGAAAATATCAGGGAAACAGAGGCAGAAACTAGAAGAGTATGGTGATCTAGAGTCAAGAGAAGAAGAGCATTTAACATGGAAAGATAAGATATTCAGGTCAAATAAGGTATAAAGACAGAGGAGGACTTGGATAGAAGAGAAAATTGGCGATGGTGTTCTCTCTTTTACTGGGTGCTATCCATTCAGGGATGATGAATATTGCAGGCAGATTGTCTTCAAGGTGTATCTTGGTTGAAATAAACAGCACCAAGGATTAAAGCAACAGTATAGAACTTCCCGGTACAGATTAAGAGTATACTTTTAGTGAATCCAGAAGGGTAATTGTCTGAATTCCAGACAGATTGCAGGCACCTGGAAAAAAAAAATCTGCAAGTTAGAGCTCCAAATATATTTTACTCTTAGATGATACTACTATTTTCAAGGAGCCTTGCAGAATTAAGATTCAATGAAAATATTTGATTATTTCTACATATACTGGACAAGCAACTATTATTTCTCAGATCAGAACAGGTCCTCAGAATACAAAACTGAATAAGACACCATTCCCTGAAGTTGATGTAAACCACCATTCATCATGCAATGGAAAGTGATGTATTATTGACCAAAACAGGATACTGTGAAATCATAGGGAAAAGTCTCCGACCTTTGGAGATCTGAATAGAATACTCCAAGTAGTCAATGCTTGCATTAGATCCTTATTTTTTACCCAGATGAATATGGCAAGTAAAGCATTTCAAGCAACAACTGCAACTCATGAAAGTGCCACAAGTTATGAGAGAACTAACATTCAGAAAATTAAATTAGTTCATCAAAGTTGAAACTTTAATTGAAAATGTGAGAAACGACAAAGGTAAAGCTTGATGGCTGGTTGCACCAAAACATGGCAGGTCTAGCATGTTGTTTTTGGAAATCAGAAATGTATTCTATAGGTTCTGAGAAGTCATTGAATTTTTTAAAATAAGGAATAAAGTAAGATTTCCATTTTAGAAAGATTGTTCTGACAGTAACATGGTAAGGGAGTAAGAAAAAATGGTAGAAAAGAATTAAGGTGAGTATCATCTAATTGAGTGATAATAGAAGGCAAAACTAGGCCGGGCGCAGTGGCTCACGACTATAATCCCAGCACTTTGGGAGGCCGAGGCGGGTGGATCATGAGGTCACGAGTTTGAGACCAGCCTGGGCAGCATGGCAAAACTCCATCTCTACTGAAAATACAAAAATTAGCCAGGCGTGGTGGCATGTGACTGTAATCCCAGCTACTCAGGAGGCTGAGACAGGAGAATCGCTTGAACCAACCCAGGAGGCAGAGGTTGCAGTAAGGTGAGACTGCACCACTGCACTCCAGCCTGGGCAACAGAGCGAGACTCTGTCTCAAAAAAAAAAAAAAAAAAAAAAAAAAAAAGACAAAACTAAGCAGCAGCAGTGGAGATGGAGGGGTTTGGGAGGGTTTCAGTAGTTGGTACCCACAGTATGTGCAACTGATGGAATATAGTCAAGAAGTTGTTTCTACGGAGAGAAAGATCTAACTGTTGGCTTGTCAAGTTAAAGAAATGTCTTTTTATTTCTATTTAACCAACTTTTTTTAAAAAAATAAGGAATGGATGTTGAAATTTACAAAATCCATTTCCAGTTTACAAGTGGTTTGGTAGGTTTTCTTCTTGATTTTAAAGATGGGATTAATTGCATTAATAAAGGAACTAAATATGAATTATACCTAGCAATACTGGAATTAGCCTCACATACTCATTGCTAACTTTAATTTGTCACATACTTATTGTCAGAACCATCATTTAAGCTAAGCATCTTTAATGAGACTTGTAATGTTTCCCTCACACATTACAGAGATTTGTGTTCTTGAAAATTTGTCAATAATTTCATATAAAATGTTATTTTCAAGTATGTTTAAAATATGGTTTAAGACTCTGCATTTTATTACTATATTAAAGAATGATATAAAATAGAATGAAGAAATTTATATATTCAAATGTATTGTCACACACTGAATAAGCAGAAATAATTTCTAATTGACTATAAAGGAATAGAATATTCAGTAATGTCTTTGTTATATTTGTCCTTTACTATTTCTAAATGGTTTGACTGCTGTGGTTTTCCAACTCTCAGAAAACATTATATATGTGCCCACGCACACACACACACACACACATACATATAAGTGACATATACATACACCAATATGCATGTGTGTGTGCTTGTGTGTGTTTATATAATATATGGAGAGTGACAGATATACATACACCTATAGGTATGTGTCATGCATGTATGTGTTTATATGCATAATATATACAAAGAGTGACATCTATGTGTGTGGATGTGCATATATATACTATACTATATAGTACTATATATGTATATAGTAGAGAGGCAGAGAATGCTGTCAGACTTCTTTCTTAAAGAGGGACATAAAGAGACAATGTGGATAGAGACAGGTTTGTCTATTTGCATTTGAAAAGCTAAGAAGTGTGAAAAGTTACAATACAAAGTAGTGAAATTTGTCTATTTCTGACTAGTTATAAAAATGTTCAAGTGCCTTTACTCATTACAAATTTGTTGAATCTTCTTCACATGTAGAAATTTTGATTCGACATCAGGGGTTGAATACAAAACTATTGCTCTAAATAAATTGGAAAGAAAATCAGCTGTCTACAGGATTTGGGACACCATTACGATGCTCATTCCTAAAGTGGCCATTCACAAAATGACTTTGGCAGAAAACAGAATCTTTTAGAAACCAGCTTCAGGAAGTTATTTAATTTGAAGGAAAATAACCGCCTCTCAATCTGCAATTGCACCGTGATACAAGAAGGAATGCCGGTTAAGGTAGCAGCACGTCTCCGAAAAGCTAAGGTTTTGTTTCAACCTTTGAAAATGAAATTATGTGTCATGCTGAAGTTTTATATTCATCAATTACTTCACTAATTCCAAGTCTGTGGTCTGCTTTGGAATACACATGGAGCACAGCATAATCACCACTGGGCAGTTTCACATGATGTTCTCGTGGCTTAAGTTACAAAAGATCATTCAGATGGAAAATCCCCAATGGATCGCCTTATCATTCAGAACACAGACTCCATTCAGGCAATGAAATAGGTTTCAAATTCATTTCTTAGCATTTCCAGGTGTACTTCTATTGCAATATTATACAATTTTTGTCTAGGTTTTCTGCCATCACCTCTCACACATAGCTTTATTGATTCTATGACAAATAAGTCACTCAGCTTGTAACTACCATGTTATTTGAAATTTCTATTCAAGGTTTTCTGGACCATTCTCCTTTACAAATAGAGTCACTTTCTTATTATTTATTCTACTGAATATAACAAAAGTGGATACAGAGGAAGTGATATTAGCTTTCTCGAGTGAGGAATAAAACTGACTTATGTTCTATCCCTGGTTCAGTTATGGAAGGAAGATTCTGCACATTCAAGATTTGTGTATCTTCCTGCCTTTTCCTATTTAAAATGTAAAATTACAGCATAGTATAGTTATAAATATGGTAAAATTACTAAGTTTTACTACTTTGAATAAGAAAACAATATGGATTTCTGTATAACTATCTAAGGGCAAATTTTGTAAAAGCTTGATCACAAAGTAATTTAAGATGTAATTTTCTAACATCACCTTGCAGTGACAAAATGTTGACTCATATTGCTGATCATGTCTACAAACTGTCTAAACATCCATTTATAAGCAATGAAAAGAATTTGTTGAAAGTAAGTGGATGGAATTAGAGGAGTACATGGGTCAATTAAATAGAAAAGAGCTGTGGAAGAGGAATATCCAGGAAAACAAGATAAAGGAAAGATGGAAAGATCAGAGCATTGAATGAGAGTTATCTATCTATGGAATATGTACTCTGCACCTTGATGGACCAGGAACTAGAGAAGGCAGAAGGCTGACTCTGGGACTATTTCTGACCTCAAGGAACTTACGGACAAGTGCTTGTGTTTGCACACAGAATCGAGGGTAGAACTGATTGTAGTGAAAATACGTTAGAATGTAATATGATTTAAGCTGCCCAGATAGAGTGAATGGACCTATTAATACTTACGGAATGCATACTTGCAGCAACAGAGACAGATCCCAGAAGTTATGGAACAGGTGCAGAAACCCTAGCTGTGGGACCGGCAAAGAAGGGAGTATGGTCAGAAAGGTAATGAAAAATACTCTTTTATTGAAAAGAGTACATACAATGCTAGAGATTTATATAGGGAAATGCTGTATTCCAGGACGAAGTCTTCTGTGACCCAGCTGGAGCCATGTTGGGCACAGTGGGCATGGCAAGGAGAGGAGGAGAGCAGGAAACTGCTTCTGAGAAACATTTGCTTCCAGTTGGCTGAAACACTTAACCAATCAGCACAAAATGGCAGGCTGTGTCTACAGTCTAGACATCTCTGTTCTGTTTTATAGCTGTACCCTCACATTGCTTGGCTTGGTTGCTGTCTTCAAAATCGATGACTCTGGTTGCAAGCATGTCTGAAAAGTCCAGCTCAATACATCAGTTTAATTCTATCATAAAAATAAATGTAAACAATTAGACACTGGTGTTCTCTACGTAGAAAGGACAGACTATAAATACATATAGGTTCTCTCAACTAAAGAAGACCTTAAGAATTATGCAGCCCAACCCCTTTATCTTTCTAAATGGAAACGTGAATTAGTGTTCACAGTAGTGAAATGACTTGTCCACTTTCCCACAACATTTGTAGCAGAGTTATGAATTTACTCCCATAGTAACTTAAATGTTTTTACAAAGTTAGTCAATCAATCAATCTATCAAATTGGTCATTTGATGTAGCTGATCTAATGTTCTTCAAGTGTCCTTCACCCTCTGTCCCAACCAAAACAATTTTAAATGTTCTCGGGTTGGAGAAAAAATAAAAATAAAAGCAGACTCATTTGGTTTAAAACCGTTTGGACAGTTAAGTCTTTCCCAGTGTCTTTAAGAGAATTGTTTCAATGTTTCAGATTTCTGCAAACTTCCTCCTCTTACCTTAGTAAGAATATCCTTTTGCCCATGAATTGAAATACTTCTGGGATTAAGTGTCCTCTCACTTCTTTAGCCCTCACTCACTACTTTGACTTCTTGATCATCACTGACATGCCAGCAGTGTGGCTTAATTTGAAGAAAGGTTTAATCCACTGGGTTGTCTTCTCTAACTTGGTCAGGGTCTAGCAGTAGTCAGTGGTTGAGTTGACCTCACTTTTTTTTTTTTTTCTTATTTATTTATTTAGTTAGTTAGTTAGTTATTTTTTGAGACAGGGTTTTGCTCTGTCACTCAGGATGGAGTGCAGTGATACAATCATGGCTCACTGCAGCCTTGACCTCCCAGGCTCAAGCACTCTTCCCACCTCAGCCTCCCAAGTAGCTGGATCTACAGGTGCTCGCCAGCACACCCACATAATTCTTCTATTTTTTGTAGAGACAGAGTTTGGCTATGTTGCCCAGGCTGATATCAAACTCCTGAGCTCAAGCAATCCTCCCGCCTTAGACTCCCAAAATTCTGGGATTACAGGCCCGAGTCACCACGCCAGGCTCAGAGTTGACCTCATTTTAACTCTTACTTGTACTGCAGACCTCTCTGCATTTCTGTAGTATCCTCCCTCAGATTCCCAGTGCAGGTAGTTCATCTGCAGAATCACCAACAAAATTGGCCACATGGCAGACTATCCAACTCTCCATTTAGTCACCTCCAAAGTCCCTCCTTAGAACATACAGCTCTATTCATGCCAGACAGGAAGAATGACTTAGATATTGAACATCAGCCCTCTGTCACCACACTGTGCCACTGTTTCCCCCAATGTGGCTACCCTCAAGCTGTGCAGGACAGTCATCTGAGGCAAACCCCTTTCAGAGTCCCAAACATTATTCTAGTCAAAAGCCACATCCCTGGCTTTTCCAGACTGCCTATCTGTTTGGAGAGAAAACATGAAAACTCATGTGTCATCTGCCTCTCTTTTGTCCTTTCTCATATTTCTGAAAGTCTCCCAGCTCCACAGCACCATAAAAGAGTATCAAACTTTTCTTTCTCTACTCTGTCCTCATTTCTTAGAATAAATCTGTCCCAAGGCCTACCCCTCATTGATGGGCAGTATAAAATCTGTATATTAAAGAAGAAACACCTTTAGCTGAGACTTCTGGATTTGACTTGATATTCTTTAGATAATCTTTAACATCTTACTGACTGCAAAATTCTACTTGGAATAGTAATTCTCTTTGTGCCTCATTTATAACAGTCCTAATCTCCTGACCACAGTCGTGGAAAGATGGATGTCTCAGTCCCACCAGGAAGAAAATCAGGGGCAGCATGATACAAAAAAGTGATGGCACAACCTCTGTGGTGTGCTGAGAAAATAAATACATAAATTTAACTCAGAATTGGTACATTTCAGGGATTGCAATCCTACCCTGCATTCTAAAATGCCATGAAAAGTATAAAGAATCAGTTATTTAATATAAGAAGAATCAATCTTTGTTAGAAACTTTGTGTCCTAAGACAAACTTATGTTTTCCAACATTCGATAATGTTCCAAACAAATAGGGGTATGGTAACCAAAAAAACTAATTTATTTAAGGGAGTTGGAGAGGGCAGAGAGTGGAATAAAAGTAGAATGATAAAATATGAAACCAAGAGAAAACTGGGTCAAGATTAACAAGTGAAAATGAGTAGAAAAGCAAGAATGGTTTTTTAAGGGGCTTGAGAAAATTGAACATTCTAGGATAGATATATAAAGAAATTGGAAAGACTCTTGGGAACAACAGGAAAACAGCTAGAAATTATTTTCCTATAAAGTAATAATACATTCCACATAGGAAGTTGGATTTAAGAAACTCTATTTTTCGTAGAGAGTCTACATACATTTCTTAAGGGGAATCAATGGTAGTCCAGCAGGGAATTATGTAAATCTATCAAAGAACTGGAACACTTTTATTACTATGTGATTTGAAACAGAGCACATGTGGCTTATCTAACAAACTTAGAGCATATTCTTTAGAGTGTAGTGTCATTGAAATGCAAATGGTATTTGCAATGCAGAAGAGAAAGGTTTGACGTTATTGTTTTGCCCTTTGAGATACAGTGTGTTCCTAGCAGGCTGTTCTTTACCTTGTTTGGAAACCAGTTAGCATAGCTTCTGACTACCTAAATGCTCTGTATCATTTATTTTGGTCTGTCCAAGATTTTAATTTTATTTCTTCTTTCATTTTTCCTGGTTCCTTTTTCTGATAAATATTTACCGGAGTATTCTTGAAGTCTAATGAAAGAGGATATGTTAGCCTTGCGTGTTTTACTAGATATATAACCACATAAAATATTTTGTGCTTATACATTTACTCCAAAATATTCATACAGTACCCAGTCCTTGCCAAGACCTGTTCTAATCTATGATTTATATAATTGGAATAGAATGAATGGCCCCTGACATCATGTGGTGTAAAGTCCACACAGGAGACAGCTATTACTCAAATGTCATGTGACTTGGTGCCAGAAGCACACCGGTGTGAGAGACCTGAGTAAGCACAGTGGCATGGAACATTATTGTCTAGCATTTTAATTCTGCCTGAGCTAACAAGGTGAGAGATACACATCATGGAACAAATGTCATAAATATGTTTCCTTTTAAACAATCCATTTAAAAACTGTGTGTTTTTTCTGTGTATAGTCCTGAGCCACAGCACATGGATTAGAAGCTTTTGTATAGGACTCAATTATCTGGTGGTCCTGGGCATAAACTCATCTAGAAAAGAAGAAAATTACAATAAATGATTCTCTAAGATATGTACATATTGGAAATAACAGTTTGCATAGCAAAATCTTTAAGACTTCAGTGGAAATTAAATATACTACAAATACATTTAAAGACCAGTGTTATTAATAAAAACCACAGTCTACTGCCACCTAGTGGACATTAATTTAGAGACCCCATTACTTTATATTTAGTCACACCTTTGGTCTTGGAATATCTCTACGGTACCTGTGGAAATCAAAGTGATAACTATCGAACAACATTCGCATCAAGTAGGCAGCCCTCACAAGCAAAGTTCTCTCTGGATGTAAATTGTACTATTTCTGCAGACTGTATTCCTAATGGAATGTCTTTCTCTTCTTCATAAATGTTTTCTTTGTTACCCCAAATAGCAAAATGAAAACCA
>NW_016826966.1:932048-963916 GCF_001698545.2 Rhinopithecus bieti | reverse complement strand
TTTGTCCCCCAAAAAAAAAAAAAAAAAAAAAAAAAAAAAAAAAAAAAAAAAAAAAAAAAAAAAACTTTTCACTTGCGCTATAAAATTTAAAACAGAAATAACCTAATGTTCTGCCTGTACCTGACACTCAATATGTTTGGTAGATTTCATTACAGTATCGCTGCTTCATCGGGTATTTTACTCCTCCATTGTGGTTCAACAGCTTTTCCCTTCTGATTTCAGATACCATTGTCTAAAAATCCTCATTGCTAGGACCTATTAAAATCTAATTTCCTTTCCTTCTGAATGATTTTCTAAATGAAACAACAAGACATTTTCTACCCGTGTCTCTGATATATCATTCTCATGACCCCCAGAAAGTATGCATTGATAATATCTAACAACGTCATTGCTTCTGTTAGATCTCGCCATCTCTCAGAATTGCTGCATGATCAAGCTCTTCAATTCAGAAATTCTTCTTCCTGACCACAGCCTTCTATTACTTGATTTCTTAAGCTCCCATTTTACTTAGTGATGCTCTTTTTACAAAGAACACACTCTTGGGTGACTGGGGAGGTGGGGAGTGACAGTATTTTTAGGTGGCTAATTTTGTTTATGTGAGTATAGGACTTAAAACTGGCACCTGAAAGATGTCAGTAACCAAGTCAGAATACCTGATTTCAAGTGCAGCTTACAGAATTGAGGCTACACAGCCAAACCTTCTTAGATGGGAATGAAGACCCGCTCTCCATTTGTTTCTTATTTTGGCTTTTGTTTCTCTTTCAGCGGGACAGATCTCTTTCTCTCCTACTGCACACAGGCTACTTCCAGTGACTAGGAAAGATTACTATTACTACCAGCATCTCAGTCTAGCAATCGTCAGGGGTAAAAGTATTTCCTCCTATCAACGACCAAATAGCAACCCCAGGGAAAAAAATCTGATTGGCCCTGCGTGGGTCACATGCTTATGCCTTGGACCAATCATTGTTGCCAGGCAAATGAAGTAATATACTTGGTGAGGTTTGGGTCATGTGTTTAGTTTTTGTGGCAAGGGTTCAGAAGGGAGGGAACAGAAGAGTCTACCAAAATGATCAGATAACCCAATTCACCAAGATCACTAATGTCTTTTTCTAAAACAACTTCAGGGGCTGCTTGATCTGTCACTCATGGAATTTCTACCCTATCCTCTTCTCTCTTCCAGAAGGAATTTTTTGTTTACCCATAATTTATGCCATTTTATACTTTGTCTCTCTTTCAAACTTTCCTTTAGTGTCTAATCATAGAAACTCAGCAACATGACTTCCCAATCCTAAAGTATCAAGAAAATATTTGAATTGCCAGCTCTTCTTTTGAAGCTAGGCAGTGGCCAACTTGAGAGCCACCTTTTCCCTATCCCACTCTAGTCAAAGGAGAAAGAATTACTTGATAAAGCACACATTTATTGAGGGTGGCAGAGATTTCAGGTGAAATAGCCGTCATTGTGTTAATCATGATCTTCAGGACTCTATCTCATTCTACTCAACTATGCTTTCTTCCCCAACTTTGATCTGATAGGCATTTCTTTGAGGCTATTGTGAGAATTTGCAATTTCATGATCATTTAGGGGCTTGCTAATTTTCTTCCAATGATGAGTTTTTGAGAAATTGAAATTGAAATGGTTTGAATAAACCAAAATTTGCAGAAAATGTTAGTTTTATTAGCCTCCTCTGTGCCGTCCTCTTCTTGAAAAAAAAAAAAAAAAAAAAAAAAAAAACTCTCTACAACACATCTATTAGAGAACAATTAGATGACCAGTGAGTTCACGTCAATTTATTAAAATTAAATCACTAGGACGTATTAGGAAACAATATTGTCAGCCTCCGGTATTCTCCTCTCCAGGTCCTAAATTTATCACCTTTTAGGGAAAATTGGCTGCTTCATTTTGGATTCTGCCCAAGGCTCTCTTGATATGTAGACATTTCATTTGCATACAAAAGGCACACTGCATGGCTGGATAAACCAACCATCTGGCCTAAGCAATTTATCTGGATTATTACTGAACTGTACAAAACTATGTAAATATATATTCCTAAAATTCCAATTGCTCCCTTATCCATCTGCCTTACTGCCTTTCCCTTCAGCAACCCTGATTGTAGAAAGGATCATTTGCTTCCTCAACCCTTGACACACAGACACACGGATACATATGCACACATCTTCCTGCTCTATTGACTGTTGCTAGTGAAAGTCGAGTTATAAAGCCAGGTCACTTGGTCCACTGCCAATGTATGCAAGTCAGACTCAGTCAGACTTCATAGCTGATTAACATGCCTTTTACTACTCTCTAGTTAAATCCTCATCACACAGTCTCATTTTTCTAAATGCTCATTCTAAAATGTTTGCATTCTCTTCCAGTCCTGGATTCCTTATTCTTGAAGGTAATCTATTTTATAAACTCAGCGCTAGGTATACTAATGAATAAATAGTATAGTGCACCTGTGTGTTATTCTTGACATTATAGGTAACTTGATATAGGAACTCATTATATGACGTGAGTTTAGTTTTTTATAATTAAACTGTGATTGTGTGTCTAAAGTTCTTTTATTTTATTTTTTATTTTTTTTGAGACAGAGTCTCGCTCTGTCGCCCAGGCTGGAGTGCAGTGGCACGAGCTCGGCTCACTGCAACCTCTGCCTCCTGGGTTCAAGCAATTCTCCTGCCTCAGCCTCCTGAGTAGAGTAGCTGGGATTACAGGCATGCACCACTACACCCAGCTAATTTTTACATTTTTAGTAGAGACAAGGTTTCACCATGTTAGCAAGTCTGGTCTTGAACTCCTGACCTCAAGTGATCCTCCCACCTAGGCCTCCCAAAGTACTGGGATTACAGGAATAAAACACTGTACCTGGCCTAAAGTTCTTAATTAAAGGAATTCTTTAATTATTATTAAGCAAAACGGGATTTCGGAGATTCCAAGTGATAACTTTAATTCACTACTCTATGTCCTTATTAGAAAATATAAATAAATAAATAATTATAAATATATATATATAAACCCAACCTATACAATATAGTGTATTTAGAGCATGGAAGAGCAGAGACTCTGAAGCCAGACGGCCTGAGTTCAAATCCTGACACTTCTACTCAAAAATGTGTGAGTGACTTTGGGCAATTTGCTTACTCTTTCTGTGTTTCTATTTACTCATCTACAGCAATAATTTGTACCTCATCAAATAAAAAAAAAAGCTTAAATAGTTAACATTTGTAAATAGCTTAGAAAATACTACATTTGAAAAACAAACATCCCTAACTCACCTTCCACAAAAAGAAAGCCCACCTGCTTGGTCTTAATCTGTTGGTATATGACTTTATTCCATGCTCAGACTTTATGTGTTGATATATGACTTTATTCCATACTTATTCTTTCATCACAGGTGACACCCCTGAAGTCAATACCCACTTTCTCACCGCAATTCACTGACCCAACTCTTTTTACAGGTAGGTCTGCATTTGAGGAGTTGCATCATCAATTCGGTTGATTTCAGTAGAGGAATACATTGGAGTTTGGGGTAAAAGTTTTAGCCAATAATAATGAGTAACCATTTGGCTACTTTCTGTCCTTTGTGTATATATCCCACTGCAACATTGCCCATGGCCAGTGGTAAGTTGAGGATCCAGGACATCTCAGGCTATGTTCTCTCAGGGACACAACTATTAACACTCCATTTCCATGTCTTCAACTCTCAACTCTATCTGTTACACTACCCACAGAAGTTTGTATTCTACCGATGGTATTCCACCGAAACTGTTTTTCTGAAGTTATTGATGGATAGTCTAATAGTTAAAGCTATCTTTCTTATTTTTTACCACATCATTAGTGTTAGTTCCTTGTTCCTGAGGTTTTATAACACTCTCTTAATTGTTGGAGTGTTTTTCTCATCATTTTTTTTTTTTTTGTCATCTTTATGGGCTTTTCTTTCTGTGCCCCCTACTTAAACCCTTACTTCACTATATGTTGAAATGCCCCTATTTATTCTGCCTTTAATCTCTATGCTTTTGAAACTGCGAATTTAGGTTCAATTTTCTCATTCACTCCCAAATTACGGCCATAGCCCAGTGGTAATTATGCCTGTATCATCTCTTCCCCAGATTACATCATCACAACACTAAATGGTTTCTCTACACCTCTAGTCTCATCCCTTTCAAAACTCTAAAGTCATCTACCTAAACTAATAGTGCTTTCATGGGTCTATATAATCTATAGAAAAATTTCTAAATTGTATAATAGAGTCCACATGACCCTCCACATTCTAGAATCTTTCTACCCCTCGATTTTGCTCTGCAACATTTCTTGCCTTGCACATTCCTCTCTAACATCACCAAATATGTGGTATGGCTCATAAATAACACATATTGTTTTGTTTGGCTTTATTTTTAAACCTCTTGCTTTTGTATGTCATCTTCTCTGCCTGGAATAACTTTTCAGTGACTTTATCTGCATCCTTTAATAAGATACAGTTTTCACATGTCAATTCCTCCAGCAGCTTCTGATCAGCCTGTCCCCAAGCCTAGGTTAAATGCCTTCTTTCATTGCTCCCTTGGTATCCATTTTGTGTATTTTGTGGGATATTAATTGAATCTTAAACTATACTCTTTAATACTTTAGGTGTTCTTTGATGGCAGAAACAATCTATATATACATATCCCCAGTTCTTCCAAAGCATTTGTCTTTTAAAAGGCACTCCATGATATTTATTAAATGGATGAATACATGATTCAATGAATGAATAGTTGCATAGCGGCAGCAAAACTCTCAAGAAATTGACCCTTGAAATATACTCAGTGACCTCCTTCATGAAATTCTAAAACCTTATTGAGTCCAAAGACACAACGCTACTTATGCTGCCCTCGTGTTTCTTTCATACAGAGACAATGAATCATGCCGAATTACAGCTCTTAAGACCTTACAGCAAATGCACAATGCCCTGTAGGACATTCATCTTTCATACCGCATTGTATTTTTAAATGATAATTGTTGTCATAAATGTTCTTACTCACATTTCAGCTAGTTAAAAATTTTGCCTGCCTCAATAAAATGAAAGATGCCAGATTGTTTACAGATGAATTAATCATGACATTATCTCTGAAACTTTTAAATTACATCAATTGCATTGCATTTAGCATCACAAATAACCTGCATATTAAACAAATGGAATCTTTTCTTATATCAATAAAGATTAAATCATTAACTACCACTACTTGAATAGCAATATGACTGCAGTCAATGGCTCCCAAGACAGAGAAGAAATCTTACTCTGTCACAAAGTATATGCCATCCTTTCAGAGACATCATCAATCTTTATGGAATTTGGGAACATTCGTTTTCTTTAGGACTGTTCATCTATGGATTGATTATACCATTTCGACGTGGTAGGCTGCCTAATGTTGAGAGCTCAGAAGAGCTATGTAGAATAATTCCACATTAAAAAATCCAATGCTTAGGCATCTTTGTGAAGCATAAGACAAGCATGTCTTTTCAGTTTCCAATTTAACTTTTTAGATACTTAAAATATTTGGATTTGGTTGATCCATGTCTTTCAAGCAATGATTTTCAGATGTCTAAATCGGGTCAGGTAGAGCCTTCAAACATTATGTCCTGTCCTTTTTGTGAATTCTGTATGACTATACAAGAAAGACAGAAATCATTAAATAAAAATTTTGTTAAAATATACTGGTCTCAAAATATTGGCAGAAGTAGCCTTTAATTTATTTTATCGAGTTAATTTTTGTTACCCTTGTAAACTCGAATATCTGAAATAGGTCTCAGTTAATTTAGAAAGTTGATATGGCCAAGGTTGAGGACCTGTGCCTGAGACACAGCCTCAGGAGGTCCTGACAACATGTGCCCAAGGTGGTTGGGGCACAATTTGGTTTTACACATTTTTAGGGAGACATGAGACATCAATCAATGTATATAAGATGTACATTGGTTCCATCCGGCAAGGTGGGACAACTCGAAGCAGAGTTGAAGTAGACAGTAACCATTTAGTGCCTTTTAAAAGGAGAGAAAACTGAAAATGGCGAGATGCAATAAAAGTTAAACTTTGGGTTGAAACAATTAAAATCTCTTATAATTTATTAAGAGTCAATCAATCTTTTAAGAAAATGTCATTGTTTCTAACCAATTCTTAGGAAAACAACAACAACAACAACAAAACCATGAAAGCCTTTTAAATACAAACACACATGCACGTGCACGCGTGCAGACACACGCACATCTTGGATATTAGCTTTTAATGAAGTTGACTTTTAGCCATTGAGGTCCTTTAAATTAAAGCTTTTTAAATCTCATTACCATATTTCAGCTAGGATAAATTGCTGCTATTTCAGAAGTACCAAGTATCAAACCAGGAAAGGCTTGATTTAAGAACCAAATCCAGACTGTTGCGGTGAATAAAAGAAAGCAGAACCTTAGCTGTGGAACAGCAGCATGGGAAGACAGCCATTGCTCTTTCAGTTTGGCCTGGCAACAAAACAGGTGGCCTTGATATGTAAATAAAACCCCTTAAATAGTCAAAATCAGAAATCTTTCCTTTTTTTCCCTTTTGTTGGTTTTCTCCCCCCACCACACTACCTTTTCTTTTGTCTATGTGTGAATTTAGCCACTTCAGAGGACTCCTTCTCCATAATTGGAAGCTTTCCTTCAGAGCTGATCAAGTTGGATATAGAGTTGGTCAAACCCAATAGAAAAAACACTGAAACAGTAACAAAAACAGGAACAAACCAAAGTTAAGCAAAACAATTGCACAACTTCCACAATTATGGAGTGCTCTAACGGTAAGGAGAAATTAAGACCAGCTGGTTGTTAAGCTTAACTTTAGCAAGACAAACACCAATTCAGTTACTTACCTAAGACTGGATCTCAGGCTGAAGACTGCTCTCTACCGTCCTAGATGCAGGAAAAAACTCAAGCTCATTTTCCCTGTTGAACGCCAGCTCAAACTCCATAAAGGAGTTACTTGCCTTCCAACGTCATGGAAGTAGGAAAAACTTGCCTTCTTTGTGTTGGAAGCAAGTAAAACTCCCCAAAAAAGGAGTTGTACAGCAAAATAAACTTTAGATCGTAATCACATTTTAGGAGATCATGGATTCTCTGGAGGGGGTGCTTCCAGGACTCAGCAAATTGTCCTATTGGTGTTAGCCGTAAAGATAGCTCAGGCTAGTACCAAATATTGATAGGAGATTTGTCAAAGGTCAGGGACATCTCCACTCAGAATCCGTTCATGGTTACCAAATGTGAACCTCGAATATCTGAGACAGCTCTCAGTTAATTTAGATCATTCTGAGCAAACTATTGCAAGGACAGAAAACCAAATACCGCATGTTCTCACTCACAGGTGGGAACTGAACAATGAGAACACTTGGACACAGGGTGGGGAACATCACACACTTGGGCCTGTCATGGGGTGGGGGGTAAGGGGGAGGGATAGCATTAGGAGATATACCTAATGTAAATGACGAGTTAATGGGTGCAGCACACCAACATGGCACATGTATACAAATCTAACAAACCTGCACGTTGTGCACACGTACCCTAGAACTTAATGTATAAAATAAATAAATAAAATGAAACCAAGTAAGACAAAAACAAATAAATAACCAAAAAAAAGTCTATTTTTCCAAGGTTGCTGACACGTGCCCATGACACAGCCTCAGGAGGTCCTGATGCCATGTGCCCAAGATGCACATGTGCCAAACAGAGCACAGCTTAGTTTTATGCTTTTTAGGAAGATTTGAGACATCAATCAAAATATGTAAGATGTACATTGGTTCTGTCCAGAAAAGCAGGACAACTCGAAGCAGGGAGGGGGCTTCCAGGTGAGAGACAAATAGTTGCATTCTTTTGAGTTTCTGTTTAGCTTTTCCAAAGATGGCAATCAGATATGCATTTATCTCAGTGAGAAGAGGGATGACTTTGAATAGAATGGGAGGCAGGAGGCCAGGCGCGGGGGCTCATACCTGTAATCCCAGCACTCTGGGAGGCCAAGGTGGGCAGACCATGAGGTCAGGAGTTCAAGAACAGCCTGGCCAACATGGTGAAACCCTGTCTCTACTAAAAATACAAAAAATTAGCTGGGCATGGTGGTGGGTGCCAGTAATTCTGGCTACTCAGAAGGCTGAGGCCAGAGAATTGCCTGAATGGGAGGCAGGTTTGCCCTAAGCAGTTCCCAGCTTGACTTTTTCCTTTAGCTTAGTGATTTGGGGGCACAAAGATTTATTTTCTTTTCACACTCTTCATTTATTATAAAATGTTAATAAAATCAAAAGCTCTCCAAAATCAAATTCCTCCTATGATCCCGAAATATAAAACTAAACCATAAAAAAGACAATTACAACATACAGCTAAAGCTATAAAGGAAAGGTCTGGCACCACACCTTCCCTTAAGTGCAGGATTTCTTTGACAGAACATGAAAGAAGCTTCAGTCTTGGGCTCTTGGAAGCCGCTCCTTGGGCTATTCTTTGCAGCCTACTGTTTCACCTTCACAAATTTAATGAATTTCTTAGTAGACAAGAGAAAGGGAATTTAGAACAATTGACAACCCCAAACACCACAGAACTATAGGCAAGAGTGAAAACAAACACTAATTCCCAACCACTCAGGTTGTACAATAGGTGTTCCGGTTTTGTGAGGATAAAAATATGACTTGGATGAATTTAGCCTTGATAGTATCCTATTTTCTCCCATTCACTCAGATGAACTTCTTCTGAAGTCTTTAAGAAAGCAGGCTGTGGCTGGGCGCAGGTGGCTCAAGCCTGTAATCCCAGCACTTTGGGAGGCCGAGACCGGTGGATCACGAGGTCAGGAGATCGAGTCCATCCTGGCTAACACAGTGAAACCCCGTCTCTACTGAAAAATGCAAAAAACTAGCCAGGTGAGGTGGCAGGTGCCTGTAATCCCAGCTACTCAATAGGCTGAGGCAGAAGAATGGTGTAAATCCGGGAGGTGGAGCTTGCAGTGAGCTGAGATCTGGCCACTGCACTTCAGCCTGGGTAACAGAGTGAGACTCTGTCTCAAAAAAAAAAAAAAAAAAAAAGAAAGCAGGCTGTAAGAAATCAAGGAAATTAAATCTAATGTTGGTGCACAGAAAGTTCCTGCTACAACTAAGGTGACCATAGGTGTCAGCTTGCTCAGTTTATACCTGTTTGCCCAGTATTGTAACAGGACCAGCCACAGACAAAACCCTTCAGACACCGAGTTAAAGAAGGAAGGGCTTTATTTGACTAGGAGCATTGGCAAGACTCAAGTCTCAAAACCGAGCTCCCCAGTGATCAATTCCTGTCCCTCTTAAGGGCTTACAAATCTAAGGGGGTCTGCGTGAGAGGGTCGTGATCGATTGGGCAAGCAGTCGGTATGTGACTGGGAGCTGCAAGCACTGGTAACTAGAATGGAACAGAACAGGAGAGGGATTTTCACAGTGCTTTTCCATACAATGTCTGGAATCTATAGATAACATAACCGGTTAGGTCAGGGGTTGATCTTTAACTAGTAGGCCCAGGGCGTGGCACCTGACTGTCTGTCTGTGGATTTCATTTCTGCCTTTTAGTTTTTACTTCTTCTTTCTTTGGAGGCAGAAATTGGGCATAAGACAATATGAGGGGTGGTCTCCCTTAGTATAAATATTGATGGCATTGACTTTGGCTCAAAAGTGTGTCATTTTAGATGATATTCCATGGTCACTTAAGACATAGTCTTTGCTAGTGTAACTACCTTTGCAAAAATTACAATAATGGCAAAATAATGGCAGTGAAGGAGATCTGATCTGGTTAAACCCCATCTTTCCTTTGACCTTCAAGTTGCCTTTAATTATTCTTGGGCTTAGGCCAAGGTAACTTTGGGAGACATTTAGTTTGTAGTTTAAATGATAATAACCCTTCCCCAAAACTCAACCACGTTTGTAAAGTTAATGAGACACCACCAGGCTAGGTGGATGGAGAAGCCTGAATTCTGCTAAGGTGTAGACATGAACAGTTGCCAGCCATTATATACAAGAGGTCACAAGATACACAACTTCCCCAATTATTCCTGCAGATAACACCACCATTGTGGAACGTAAAATTATCCTTTTGAGATATCTTTTCAGGTTTTTGTTGCATGTTGGAACACCAATGGCTCCACCTGGACCCACCAATTCCTCCTGTAGCCCCACAGAGAAGTGATTCAGCATGCAAGAGGTCCATTTCCCACATGGATATGCCTCCAATCAATCAGCAGCAAGCACACATTGCCTAAACCCCCAAACCCCTTCCCCCAAAATACCTTGGAAAAATCCTAGCCCTCACATTCTCTGGGAGACTAATCTGATTGAAAATAAAACTCTGGTCTCCTTTTCAGCTACCTCTGCAAATTAAACACTTCATTGCAATTCCCCTGCCATGATAAATTGACTCTATCTGGACAGTAGGCAAGAACCCATTGGGCACTTACATGAGAGCAGCAACAACACCCACTAGAATACCCATGGTAACAGGCATGATGCTGATGTAACAGCTAAAACCAAGGTCTCCTCAAGGTTACCCTTTAGCAATGTTACCTATAGTAAGAAGGACAATAGTAGGAGCATTAAAGTATAGAGTTGAGATCAACACTAGTGACTCCTGAAGGCAGTCTTTCCAGGGCCCTGATGTCGGAAAGCCTGTATCATGCCACAGGAGGAGGAATAAGGGTAAGAGATGTTGCCAACTCACTTGTGCACTGGTGAGGGCTGGAAGACTAGAGACTAATTTAAATAGCATGTAGGTCACGGCTGGTATCTGAGAGGGAGAGAGACTTTCCAAGGTTTATCTTTATCAATATTTTAGATTTTGAGCATGTGAATCTAGATATATTCAGGAATGAGAATGACATTCAAATGATATTAAAAACAGTATGCAGAAAATCTAGATGTAAAGAAGAAAAAAATGGTTAAGTATGTTATAGTATATTTTCATTCCAAATATTATACAAAGTAAAATTATTTTGTAAACATTATGACATGAGGTTCTAGTTCAAGAAGGCTGACTAGAGACATCAGATACCAGTTATCATAAGAGGAACCAAGATTACTTGCTTATAATCGTAACTCAAATAGATTATTGAAGGGAAAGTATTAGAACCTAGTGGAGAACTCCCAGGAAGAAGCTGGGGCATAGAAAAAGAGAAAAGCAAAAGACTGGTAGAAATCAGCTGGGAACCCCAAGCAACTCGTATTTCATCAGAAAGATCAGTGGAAATGTTTTGGTTTCCCTCATCCCTGTGGCAGACCTCTGATATCTGAACTCTCAGATAGCTCCTCTATCTTTGTGAGCCCAAACACTGGTATAGGCTGGTATAGACAGCAAATTGGTGACTTTTTGAGGGCATTATCAGACTACCAACTCACTACAGGTTACTCACCCTTCCTCTAACTTGAGCAGTGGTGACCCGGCACCATACTTGTGGTGAAGCTATCAGATAACTGTGTCTTACCCAGGGAATATCAGCCCCTGTGTCTCCATATCACGGGAACCCCTGCAGACACTCCCCAGTGCCTGCTCAGATTCTGTCAGCTGCAAAGGACTGGCTGGACCTAGGGGAGCTGCAGAATTTCCAGGGGTCTATCTCCTAGGTAGGGAGTCTATCCCTGGGGAGGAAGTGTTGCTCCTAAAAGAAGGGAGAGTGCAGCTCATGAAGGGAGCACTTCTTGGGACAAAGAAAACCAGATCATGTGCTTTTCAGTGCCCAAGTGTTTCCCATTTGTGAGCTGTAACGATGGTCCTGCTTCCAGCAGAGATACAGGTGCTGTGGTTGGCTCTGCAAGGGAGGACTGTAGTTCCATTCCAGTGACCAAGCAGCCTCCGTGCTCAGGCCTAGGCATAGAGAGGAGTACTTCTACTCTTCCTCTGCTCACTGCTACAAACACAGCTGTGGCCACTCCCATAGGAAGCTGGCACAAGCATGCTGGGGGACAGCCTTTCTGAGGTAATTAGGGGTGACTGCATTCCCACCGGCAGTGTTCACACTAGGCCCAGAGTTATGTGAAAGGTGGGGAACTGTTCACTCTTTACACAGAGCACCAGCATTCCTGTAGTGGAGACCTAGAGGTTTTTGTGTCTGGGGCTGAGGGGGCAGTTTCTGCACCACAGCCATTTTGACAATAAGTTTACAAGGCAGGTGTCTTTTATGGCCCTTGGCAACATTGCAGACCAGATATGGACAGGAGTGTCTGACAGAACTGTGTGTCCTGAGTACCAGGACAAGGGTGTGACAGGGAAATGGGTCATGTTCCTGCCTGTCCAGGCAATAGAGCTGGAGCAACCCCACTCCCATACTCTGGGGATATCCCAGCACATTTCACCGTAAGCTTCCCTAGCACCTCTGTCAGGGCTGGTGCTTGTGCTTGCCACTGGGGGATCCAAGGGTGAGCTTGCCCAGTCCAGCTCCAACTAGCTTCGTCCCCTTCTGTGGAGCTGAGTGGGGAGCCCAGACCACTGAGCATTCCACAGACCAACCCATTGCCTGAGCCAACAAGAGCTTCTCCATGTGAACAAAGAACGAGCATCAATCCTTCCACTACCACTGCACTTGGTTCTTACATGAAAGAACCACCTACTGACTTGGAGGTTAAACTACACAACCCAATACTAAATCTCCTGACACAAGTACACAGTGCATGGGAACAAGATAAGAAGCTTCTGGAGACCTCCACCATTCTGACCTTGCAGGAGGCCATAAGCCTGCTCACATGCCCCAGTACATTGCTACTACAACCAGCATTTGAGAAATTCACCACATTAAGAATATCTACAACCAAGACTCTACATACAGAATCTTTACCACAGAAAGCACTCAGAACCAAAGCCAAGTGACCCTATGTAACATACATTATAGTCACATCCTCAAGGGAAGAAAAAAGTTCCATCCAAATAAAAAATTCAAAAATAAGAAGGAGAAATAATTTCTCCCTATGAGAAGGAACCAGAGAAAACAATTCTGGAAGTATGAAAAAAACAGAGTGTTATGACACCCCTGAAGGATCACACTAATTCTTTAGCAAAAAATCCTAATGAAAATCAAATATTTGAAATATCAGATAAATAATTCAAAATATTGATTTTAAAGAAGCTCAATAAGATTCAAGAGTAAGCTAATAAAAAATACGAAGATATCAGAAAATTAGTTCAGGAAAATGGTCAAAAATTTGCCAAAGTGATAGATATTTTTTAAAAGACAACTTCTGGAAATAAAAAGTTCATTGAGGGAATTAAAAAATATAGTAAAAAGCTTTAACAATTCACTAAACCAAACAGAAGAATCTCATAGCCACCATGGAATACTACTGAGCCATAAAAAATTTGAAAGTATGCTACAGTTATGTCTTTTGCAGGAACATGGATGGAACTAGAGGCCATTATCTTAATGAAAATAACTGAGAAACAGAAAATCAAATACTAAATTCTCACTTATAAGTGGGAGCTAAATAGCATGCACATGGACAGAGAGAGTGGAATAGACATGGAATACTTGGGAAGGTGGGAGGGTTAGAGGAGAGTAGGAAATAAGAAATTACCTAGTGGGTACAGTGTACACTATCAGGGTGGTGGTTACATTAAAGCACAGACTTTGCCACTATGGAAAACATCCAGACCACACCACTATGCAAAACATCCAGACCACAAAACTGCACTTGTGCTTTCTAAATCAATTTTTTAAAAATATTGTGAAATTACATAGAAAAATAGTTATAATGGTAAGTGAATAAAATATTTTACATATGCATATGAATAATATCATTATGGCTATATTAAAACGTATACATGGAAAAGCTGGAAGAACATTAAAGAAATGTAACTAATGATTATCTTTTAGTAGTAAGAGTATGGGTGGAATTTCCCTAAAATTTACTTTTTTGCATTTTCCTAATTTTCTTGAATAATCTATACAGTTTCTGTAATGTAAACTTCCAAAATGAATCTCCTACTTTGTTTGCTGTACATCTATTGAATAAAACTCAAAGAAACAATAAGCAGATTTCTGTCCAGGTTCTGTCTTCTTAAAACTCTAAAAGGATTTTTTTTTTCAATAAAGGACATTTCTCTATTCCATTATTTTTTTTCCACTCTCTTCCTTCACAGAAAAAGTTCTCCAGAGAATTGTCCTACACCATGTCTGTATTTTATCATCTGCGTCCAGCTTCTGGACCTGCTTAAATCTGACTTCTCACTTGTTCTACCCTTGTATGGTCATGAATGACTTCAGCGTCACTAAATCCCACGAACACTTTTTCAGTACTATCACTTGATCTGTCTCTTCTTGAAACATGGATTTCATTAAGTTTCCATGACACCACACTTATGATTTTCTCATACTTTGGTGTTAGGCACTTTTTAGTCTTATGTGCCAGCTTAACCTTTTTTTTGTCTAAACTTCAAATGGGCAAAAATTAAATGACCAGTCACAGACTCTTCTCTCACCCTATACTGCTGCCGAGATTACAGTATCTGTCTCCATCACTTTAATTATCATAATTAGGTTGGAAATTCACATATTTATATTCCTGACATAATTCTCTAACCTCATTTGCAAATACCCAACTGTCTACTCAACATATACACTAAAATGCTATTTAGGTACTGCATCACAATATGCAAACTGAAATAATGTCATTGGCCCCCTTCTAATAAGCTCCATCCCTGATGTCCTTTATATTGCCAAATGATATAGTCATCCACCCAGTTGCTTAATCAAAAAATCAGCAGGTTATATCTGTTGTCTCCATCTCATCTTCAAATTTATCCTATCACCAAGTCCTGTTGATTCTATGTCACAAATAAATCTTCAATTTGGCCACCTGTCTGCATCTGCCTTGTTGAAACCAAAGATAGTTTTTATGCTCACAACCAAAACCATCTCCTAATCCTCATGATGTGTCACAAGATCAATTTCATGGATCAGCATTTCAAAAATAAAATAAAGTAGAATGGAATAATATACAAGAGAAGAATAGCAAAGAGGAGAGAATATTGTATAAATTGTTAAGCATTTTTATAAAAATTTTGTTTTAGCTGCAAGTGTGCTATGTGCTACATGCGGTTTGTTGCAACGACTGTTGTTATTTATGAGGGTAGCATTAACAACAGACTAGAAAAACACTGTCCTGACTACTATGCTTCTGCTTTGCACTTTCTAATCTGTTCTTTAAATTTCCAAAAATGCTACGAGAATAATCTTTAACAATTGCAGATCTGATTATGCCATTGTCCCATATAAACAGTACTTTCTTAGTCCCTTTTGAATAAAATCCAAAGCCCTAATCATGTCAATTTAAATTCTGCACTATCAGGCATCTTCCTCTCTCTGAAACTTGCAGGACACTGTCCCTCACTTTCAATAATTGAGGAACGTTGATCATCTTTGTGTTCTGGCCTCTGCATCCTCTGGCCTCTGGTCTTATATTTTGCACTCTCCTTGAGATCTGTACACATTTATCCTTCAACTCTCAAGATCTTCCAATTATTCAGATCTCAGCTTCCACATCACTTTCTCCTGAAAGTTTTGCCGAATTTATCCAGATTCTTTTTCCTGTTTTATGTTCTAGTGACCTGTTGCTCTCAATGTTGGTAAATTTAATATGTAATCAGCCTTCACTTTATACACAGCAACTGACTTCCTTGAGGACTGTGAGTTTTCCCTGGAGAGTGGTTACTATCTTGTTTGCTAGACCAAGTGCTCAGCATAGTCTCTGCCTTGTAGTGAGCAGTCAGTAAGTATACACTGAATAAATAAACGAACTTCATGAAAAATACAGAAGCCACCGAAAGAAACTCTTTGTATTTCCCATCATAAAATCTGCAAAAAATACACTTATCCACACCCTTTTTTTTTCCTCTCAGAGTATGTGTATTTGTGTATCCCTTTTCTCATCTAAGGTAATCATACAGTGTGGTGAATCCCATCACTATCTCCCTCTGAGATAACTCACTCTATTGATTATACCCTTTATCTCATTTGTATTCATTCCTTCCATTACTCCTGGATCTTTCTGGTTAGATTTTATACATGTTTATAATACTTCCGTCTTAAAACAATCAAATAAATGAACAAAACTCTTGAAACTCTAAATCTCCTTTCAACTACCAATCAATACTAATTTTAAGAGCTCTGCTGAAAGGGGAGACTTGCACAATTGCAGAAAGCTGATTTGGGAGGTGATTTCAGAAAGCTGCAATGAATAAAGAGAAAAGGAAAAAAGGTCAACATAGGAGCACTGTATCGTGGTCATCACGGTGGGACCTTCTGAAAGAAAAGAGACTACCTTTCAGAATTGTGTGCCTGAAGAATGGCATGCTGAAAGCATTTGTCCACTAGCTCCTCCGACCCAGAGATTAAGAGTCTTTAATCTCATCACTGAACTGCAGAGCCATGCCCATTCACTCAGCAGCAGAGTAGGTTCTCAAACAAAAGCAGAACAACTCACAGCATGCCCTTTGGGACTCTGCTATTTGTCCTCCCAATGTGTTTTAATCTGAACTCATGACATATCACTCTACTGGCATTGCTGTCAACACTGGCAACTTGTGGGGGATAGACAGAGTGATATCAAGGCACCAGCACCAAACATCACAGTTCAATCAATGGCAGCACATGGTGCAGAAAAGCAGTAGTTTAGGAGATGATACGGTGATCCAGTCTTGATTTTCCCTGACCTTCAACAGTATTTGGCTCAGTTGCCCACATACTTCTTCTCAAAACACTACCTTCCTTTTATTGTTTTGTTCATGAAATGATTTTCCTTGTTTTCCTGAAATTCCACTGTGGCTTTCTCAGTCTCCTACGTAGATTTCTGTTACTTTAAACATTGAGGTTTCTTAGGATTAGGACCTAGACTCTGCTCTTCACATTTCATTCTTTCATTTTTAATGCTGTCTCATTGTTCTATAACTCTATTATCTTTTTTACAAGTACTTGTTTAATGTCTGCCTATTTCACAAGATTGTTATTTCCAAAGCACCATATTTTTCTCAACGCCATCATAAAGCACAAAAGAGAAATATATTACATCTAATTAATCAGGAGTCCATGGTTTTCGGCCCTACTACCCTCTGGACCTGCCCAATTGTTCTTCCATGCACAGTTGCCTGTCCTTGTAGAAACTAACCACAGGGAAAATAGGGCAAGCCTATGATTATTCAGCAGCTTAAATCACTATTCTCAGCAGAGTGCCAAAAGCCATTTAAAGCCCAGCTTCAGAAAAAGTTTCAAACATTATTTGGCTCATCACAGTGATATTTACTCATAAAATAACCCCGTCTTCAATCATCAGCAAGTAGCAAAGTGTGATTAAAGCATCATTGGCTGGATTTTTGGTTATGGAAAAGACGGAACAAGTCCACTTTTTAAGAAAGTGCAAACAATATAATAAAAGTATTAGATGGTTTCTGAGGAAAAAAACAAGTTTTTTTCCGGTTCAGTTTTTATGCATTATAAACAGGTAAGGGAAACCCATCTAGGACTTGGAAATGCTGATGAAGCAAAATTGCTGGTCAGTTAGGAGGCAAACAGTTCCTTCAAAAGAAAAACACCTCTTGTAACACTTCCTTTTATGTGATAAACAGTTTGTGGTGGTTATAGGGGAAGTGATGCTTACTAGGTAAAAAATTAGTTATATTCAAATGTGCATGTGTCATGGGGGAGTGGACTGAAGATTTTCCTGAACCAATGTAATATTTTGATGAGCATACAGGAAGATATATGTAAGTATAAATTTTGAATATTTACTGAAGGAGTTTATTATCTCTAATCAATTTGGAATATTATATTTAATTATCTAGGTAAAGCAATGAACTCAAAGCCACCAATAGATTATTGGTGTATATGAATGCAGAGTCTAAAAATAGCTAAGCCATCATAAATATTGTTGTCATGATTTCTTAATTTAAAGTACTAATGAGTCATTAAAACTCTTCTAACTAGCCTCTGTTATCAATCAACAAATATTTACTGAACAGTTATTAGGTATCTTCATGCTCCCACTTTGCTATAGAACGCATAGAAAGGAAAAGACAACAAGAACCAATTAATTCTATATAGGAGACGAATCTAAAATTTTGAATTATTTGCCTTGGGTATGGACATTGATCTTAGAAAGGACAATTTAAAAGACCAAATTGCTTTACAATTTACTGCAGATATTCACAAACAAACAAAGCTGCTAATTAATGCAGTAGCCATGCAACAAATAAAAGGGATTGGGCATGGTGTGAAAACAGAATAAACAAGTATTCTGTGCTTCTGAAGAAAATCTATTTCTAGAGAAACCTACCATTGTTTTGGTACTACCTTTGCTCTGACAAAATGATGAGATTTTCTCTCCTAATTTACGTTTATTTTTCTTTCTTCTTCTTCTTCTTCTTTTTTTTTTTTTGTGAGACAAGATTTCTCTCTGTCACCCAGGCTGGCATGCAGTGGCATGATCATGGCTCACCACAGCCTCAGCCTCCTGGGTTCAAGCAACCCTCCCATCTCAGCCTCCCAAGTAGCTGGAGCTACCAGTAGGTGCTACCACACCCAACTATTTGTTTTTACTTTTCACAGAGACAGGGTCTCGTTATGTTGCCCAGGCTAGTCTCAAATTCTAGTCTCAAGTGATCGCCCTGCCTTGGCCCCCCAAAGTGCTAGAATTGCAGATGGAAGCCATTGTGCCCAGGCAAGTTTCATTTCTTAACTAGGCTAATTCAAACTGACTTTTGTTTCAAGTGACATGAGGATAAGCATTTTAATATATAATGATCCCAAGCGTGTGATTAAAGTGTCAAAATTTTTATACTAAATTTTCCCAAAAAAATACCTTTTATCAAAACATTTACTTTCTTTATAGATAGACTATTTCCTTATATTCAAAAGTAAAGGATATTATGATTTGGCAGAATATTTGGTGAAAACAGTAGTTAATTAACATCTACCCTATCCATGTAAAAGTGTTAAATAAATATAAATATCCTCTGAAAAAGCACAAACTTTTATGATTTAAAAATGTTTTATAAATAAATAGTTCATCTCTGTGTTATTTCATCTTCATATTGTTATAAAAAACTGTCTGAGATTGGGTGATATATAAAGGATAGAGGTTAAATTGACTCACAGTTCCGCATGGCTGGAGAGGTCACAGGAGACTTACAATCATGGCAGAAGGCAAAGGGAAAGCAAGACATCTTCCTCCCAAGGAGGCAGGAAGAAGAAGTGCTTAGTGAAGCGAAAGAGGCCCTTATAAAACCTTCAGATCTCGTGAGAATTCACTCACTATCAAGAGGACAGCATGGGGAAGACCGCCCCCATGTTTAATTACCTCCACCTGGTCTCTCCCTTGACACGTGGGGATTATGGGGGTTACAATTCAAGATGAGATTTTGGGTGGAGACACATTCAAACTCTATTAATCTCCTTAATGATTGCTACATAGATTATAAAACATCCCAATCCCCAAAATATATTTCAATCAACGCAATTACCAAATTACCAAAATAATTGAAAAGTCAAATTTTCAATACGAATCTTTATGTACCAGTGCCAGAAGTTTGAGCATGTTTCTTTTAATTGTGAATAAGTGGAATTGTAATTGTAATTAGGGTTGCATGGTAAGACAGTGCTCATGGTAAGACAACTAAAATGGGAAAAAAACATAAGGCATAAGGTTTTCTCAGTCTCTTCATAGATCATTTGCCTTTCAGTGCCCCAAGTGAGAAAGGAAAAGCTATAATGGTGTATCATCACTGTGATGTGATGGTCTTTGGAAGTGTGAATATAGCTAAACTATAGATTGCAATAATCAATCAAATACAAATCCAGGTGTTGCAGAAAGGTTTTTTTGTAGCTGTGATTAAAGTTCATAATCAATTGACTTTAAGGGAGACCACTCTTGATAATGTGAATGGACCTTACTCAGTCAGGTGTAAGGCCTTAAAAGCATTGCTAAGGTTTTCCCAAAGGAGAAGAAATGTGAGCAGGACTTTCCCCCGCCACACCACCACGGCCAAGTGTTCTAGCCTGCCCTATGAATTTCAAACTTGCATCTCCAACTCCCACAAATGATTAAGCCAATTCTTTGCAAAAATATTTTAATGTGTATCTCCTACTGATTCTGCTTCTCTGGTTGAACGCTAACAACTCCCCGTCATCTTGGTTGTAGAGGAAGAGGCCAGACACTTCAATGTAAAGAAGCCACAATCAGGTGGTTTCTATGGGCCTTGACATAATTAAAATAAGCCATATTCTACCTCCTCAAATCGTGCTTCAAGCTTAGCTTTAATCTTTGAAACTATTCAAGGAGAAAGAACACTAGAAAAAAGCTGAAAAAATAGCCTAGATAATGTATAATAATTTTTAAAGTTATCTTGAGTAGAAAACTAGAGAACTTTTTTGAAAATTCTTTCTGACTAATGTCTCTATAGAGTTCTGTACATTTTACTCACTCATAGATAAAAAGTAACCTATCGGGCCCTGGGAAGAAGAAAGGTAATTCTCCTGAACCTAGGTCAATACATTCCTAAACACCTTTTCATTTTATAAAGCATAGGTGAACTCCCATATTAAAAGGGACTATTTGTATCCAATAATAAAATTATTTTAAATAAACTATTTCTCTATTGCTGTCTTCATTTATACTTAAATTGATTTTTTAGATGCACATATATATCTATATGAATATACATATGGTACAAGGAACATGGCTGTGCTTTGGTCAAGGATTGCCGAGGTAGGATGTTTACGTCAGCGACTTTAGAGCACAGGCATATAACTCCACTTGTTATCACAGCCATGAAGCCATAACATGGGAAGGCTATACACCAGTATTGTCTGTAAAAGGTATAATTGCCATTTTAACATTGTGTAGGTATGCTGGTGCCCACAGAAAGAGAGTCAGAGGTGTCTGTCTTTGCAGACAGACAGAAGGGAGCCAGGACACAGCTCAGCTCACTCGTGCCTAGAGAGAGAGAGCTAAGCTGCTGACCCTGAAGGCAAGAGAGAACCAGACACACAGCTGTGTATGGGGGCCGCCGGATTAAACAGCCAGGACAGGGTGAACAATGTGAGAAAAAGCTGTTGATGAGAGCTGCTGCTGAATAAAATCATCTTTCACTGCCTACGGCCCCTAGAGTGTTCTTTCTGAACATTCACCCACTTCCTCCAGACCTCAGGATGGGCTGGAACCTAACCCCAAGCATCACAATTGGCATAGTCGTGAACCTGACATATGGTTATGCAATTTGGCACATATATGGATTTGAGAAATTATGCTAGGGTTAAGAATCGTGTGCTTCATCATGATTATGTGTTCCATCATAAAACCCATGACCAAAAAATAGATAGTAAACTGATTTACACATATGAAATTATTTGAAATCTCATTGCACCCGTCTTATAATATCCCCTTCTCAAGACTAATGATATGAAAATTCAGGATTAAAGATAAAAACCCATAAATCATAAAGAAAATGACACCTGTTTTTCTTCTTATAAATCATTTTCCAGTATAATAGTGGACTGGATCAATCCATCATGGCTGAAGCTAAACACAACATTAGTTTCCAAAGATATGCACGGTTTTAGTACTCTGCAAAAGCTCATTAATTTTCCCCAGGTATTTGAGAATACAATCATCAATGGTGTAATAAGTGAAAAGAATTTACTAGAACATCTTGATTTTTATTTTAATGAGGAGAAAAGGTAAAGTATGTAGATATTCCACCGATTGGTTTCACATACACCTCCAACTTAGGAATGTTGTTGTATTTGTTATAAAAAGACAAGTTTTGTAACTAAGCAACATTTTCGAAAGAAACTATTATGATTAGGATCTGAAGTCCCTGAACTATGTAAGTGTAACTAACATATTTGAAGTATAGAATAAGTAATTTCAGCCTGAGTTTGTAGCCTGGGAAATAGGGATCTCAATTTTCAAACAGGGGAAAGAGGAGGAGGAGAAAAAGAAAAGCTGAGAGGGAAAAGAAAGGAGATAAAGAATGGGGTGGAGGAGAAGTGCATTCCTGTTTCTAAATGTCATCGTTACCTTAAGAAACATTTTTAAAGTTACTTTTGATTTCTATTCCTGCCTTTTTTCTAACCCCTTGGTCCATTTTCTCAAGTATCTAAGTAACTGACCTGCTCTAATCAGCACTATCCAATGCCCACTCGAAGATTTCTTCCTAAATCCTAAGGTCATGCAATTTTAAAAGATAAGTCCTACTAAATTCTTAAAATCAGTGACTTTAAAACGATCACAGTGACTTTAAAATCTTTGGAAGTTTAAGAAAAGAATAATAAAACTTTTTTTTTGTATAGAAGAAAATATCCAGATAATAAGTTGGTGCAGCCCATAAGCCATTTATTTATTCATTCACTTCATTTATTCAATAAACATCTAAGTGCTTCTTGCCTTGAAAGACACTACCTAATGTTAGTTTAGCTAACATATTCCTTCTCTTTTCAGTGTCTTGCCTTCTCTTACTGTGGAACCTCACAGACTCTCTTAAAATTTCTCAGTTTTAATGATTAGTTTTTTGCTTGTTTCTACAACAGCCCATTTGTCAGTAAAAGCAGAGGCTCCTTCTGGTAGAAGTAGATGAGGTGCAGCGATTTGTACAGAGGGTCAGGAAGAACCTCATCTGTTACCCTCCATTAATGTATACTCCTGGCAAATTGACTAGGTCAGAAGACTTACATAAAAATTTAATTTACTGGTTAATCAAGTGGACAAAAGAGCTTGCTGGATATTTAAAACTCTGAAGAAAAAGCACATTAATTACCTCAGAGAACTCTCTATCAAAGAACTAATCATTCCTAAACCATATTGAGTTCATTGTGCCCCAATATTTTTGGCACTCAAGAGACAGACACCTCTGCTCCTCATGAGTCCTGTGTTTGAAAGAGAAATGTTCTGTGACATAAATGACATTTATTAACTAATGATGACTTTATCACTTATTAAGCAAAAACATCTACAACTGCTAATCAGAATTTCTGATAGGGTATTTGCAATCAGATTCCGCATAGCCAAAATTACAAGAAATTGCACTAGGCCCAGATACAGGTTTTTCTTACAAGAAACAACTGTATTGATTGTAATAGTCTAATATTAGAGGTGTATTTATTCACAAAATTCAAATTACACTCAATTTCAAAAAATTATTTAGAGAGATAAAGTCATACTTTATAATAAATGATTATATTATTTCAAGCATTAAATTCACAAATTCACCATGACAATATTTTTTTTCCAGTTACGTGGAGTAAGAATGAACAAAAATCATTTAAAAAACAGCTATGGCTTAGCAAATGTTCTTCCAGGCTTTCTAATTATGTGCTATTCTCTATAGTACTGCAGAAAATTCAAGTGTTGTAAAAAGTACCTCATCAGTTGCTTGATTGGAAGAACTAATTTAGACTGAACAGGAATGTGCTTTCAGAAAAGGAGAAATGACCTTGTACAGCATGACGTGTACCTACTTATTTACTTTGAAGAGTTTCTAAGTAATTTTCAATTATAATATGATCAATCCTATATACATTTCTGTGTGTTTTATCCAATCATATTCATTCACAGAACCTATATTATTGAGGATGATGAAATTATACAAACTTTCAAAATGTAATAATGTATTACACAATGTTTAATAACATGAAAATGAGCAACTTCATGCATTAACATATATTCATTCTACAAATAACTTGGAGTGTCTACCAAGTGTCAGACACTGAGAAAATTATACCAACTAAAACAGACACATCTCCATCCTACTCAAGCTTAGAGAATTGGCTTCATTACAAAAGCTGGCATTGACATTTTAAGTGTTGTGTTTCCGACACTGTCTACACAATTAAATGTACTAACTATAGTTAATTTATTTTTTCAGTAAATTACCCAATAACACTGGCTGACTCTACCTCAAAATTATTTAAATCCTATCGTCTGTGGCAACATGGGTGAACGTGAAAAACATCATGTTACATGAAGTAAACCAGGCACAGAAATAAATACAAACATTGTATGATTTCACTTATATGTGGAATCTAAAAGAGTAGTTTCATAGAAATAGAGAGTAGAACAGCGGTTATTGGAGACTCAGGAGGATAGGGATGATGGAAGATTGGGAGATGTTGGTCAACGGGTGAAAATTTAGACAGACAGGAAGAAAAGGTTCTGCTGTTCTATAACACAGGAGGGTGACTACGCATATACCAATGTAGTGTATATTTCAAGATAGCTAGAAGAGGTTTTGAATGTTATCACTACAAAGAAATAATAAATGTTTAAAGTGATGGATGTGGTTATTACCCCGATTTGATTATTATACAATGTATACATCCACTGAAACATCATACTGTATATAAATATGAGCAATTATTATGTGTCAATTATAAATGTAAACAATTAACTAATAAAAGCATTTAAGAAGATGCCATAATTTATCTTAACAAAAAATTTTTTAAAAAAGAAAGAGCAGTAAATATTATTAATTTAGAGATATAATACTTATACATAAATACCAGCAACTGAACCAAATTTCTACAATCATGACTTAAAATTAAGTTGTTGAATATTTTTAATATAGAATGATCAAACACACTGACATTAAGAAAGTTTCAGAAGAACTTCAAGGCAGAAAATGTATTGCTTTTTTGGCTTACCTTTCAATCAGCTTGGAATTAACAGAGACCTGTCATTCACTACCTCTTGCCGGAATTGTTTACATAAACCAGTCTATTTATTTAAAAATTTTTCTTCTGAATTGCAATATTTTATCTTTAATTTTATCTTAAACTACTAGCACTTTATCTTCCTTTAAAATTAAATCCTGCTCCTGCTAAGATATATTTGTAAAATTTTTTCAATCTTTGTGAGTAATGACAAAAATTCTTATCATAAAATGTAAGATTGATAACAGTCTCGCCACAACCTAACTTTCTCTTAATCTCAGAATTTCCCCTCCTCAGAGATCATGTAGAAGACTAGAATAGCCTGGTCTCAAAGACAGAGGATTTGTTCTATTTCTGATTGTGCCACTGAATTTTTGAATAAACTTTCTCCTCCTCCTCCTCCCACTCATGTCCTTCCTTTCTTCTTCATCCTTTTATCACCATTACCATTTCAAATGAAATCTATTATTTAACTCTTCACAGTGAAGATGTATAAACTGAGTTTTATTTTTGGATGTTTGCTAAGATATTAGCGTCTAGAGTCCTGCTTGCTTTTCTGTCCACTTTCTTCCTGGTCCTCTCTGACATATCTTCAGGAAAATCTTAGGGCCTGCTGAAGAAAACTCTAGGACTAGATGAATCTCTTCTATCCCATCTAGCAACATTTCTCCTCCTCTTTTCTAAAACAAGTTTATTAATGATTCTGCTAGCTTCCTACTTCCTTCATTAAATCTATCTCATAAGCTGTAATTCAAAGATATTCTTCTTTATTAAATCAACACTCTCTGTTATATTTTACTATGCAGCATTTTTCAAAGCGTCTTTAGGAAACTGTTAGATATTGATAGTTGTTAGGAAAAAATTAAATGAGAGAGAAAAAAAGAGAGGCAGAAAATGTGTGACCAATCCATGCCAAATTAGTATGGGAACAACTGGTATGAACAAGATTTACCTGGGATCTTTACTTCAGAAACTCTCAAATATTTTATATTGTGTTTAGGATTCTATATGATGAAGATTTATATGGACTTCTTTATGTGCCTCATCATATCTCATTGTTCATTCCGCTGCTTTTCATGCTTTGAATGCCCTGGACGCAGTCTTCTTGATAAGACACCATTCTATTTTCAGATACAAAGTGGTGAATGTGAGACAAGCTATGCGTCCTTTTCTTTCACCCTTAATTATCCACAACTTTTATATATGTGTGTGTGGCAACCTAAGAAAAATTATGGGAGTTAGAGGTAACTTAGCACATCACAGCAAGGTTGGAAATCTAAAATGTAATATTAGAAATCCCTGTTCCAACAGCTTGTCAATGCTGCTCATCTCTGTGAATTATTTAAAGGCTTCTATAAGAGATTAAAGCACATTTTCAAAAATTCCTTCCACTAAAAGGTGAAGTCTTATTTACCTCTCCTGGAATCTGGGTTGGCCTTATTTGCCTATAGCTTGCTTTATCTATAGCAAAACGAAGCTATTCTAGTTATGGGCATGCTTTTATAAGGGGCTTGGATGCTTCCACCTTTTATCTTTGAGCCCTAGGACCCCACGTAAGAACTCCAACTACTATGATGTGAGGATTCCCTTGTCACACAGAGAGAGAGAACACACAGGTTCTCATTGGCAACTCCAGCTAAGCAATGAGCCAATAGGGAGTGTCCATGGTCAGCCCAGCCGGTCCTTCACACGACTTCAGTCCCAGCTGCTATCTATCTACAAACACTTGAGAGATCCCAGGTGAAACTACCTAGCTAAAAGCAGGCATACCACAAAACCATGAGAGGTAATGAGTTGTGGTTTGAAGCTACTGAGTTTTGGGGTGGCTTGTTTAACAGCAATAGATAAATGGAATAGCTATTAATACTTCTCTCCACTCTAATAGCACCTCACTATTATAAAATCATACATTAACCAACACCTTTTATAACCCTTGCATTTTTATTCCCATTTTTTCAGTAGGTATATTTTTGTACAATCACGTAGTTCAGAGGAACGAATATCCATCATTTATGGAGTAGTTCTTTCAAATAAAGAATTCAAGAAATCCAAACACGTAAGAGGCAAAGTAGAGCAATCACAGACTCTACAAATTAAAGTAACAGCTACAAAGCTCATACACACGTATGTTCTCACAAGAGTTGCTATTGCATTTGTAGTCTCACATGCATAGATTTTAGTTGCTCTCAATCACGTCTATTTTAAAAACAAAGAATCTTAACAATACTTTCAGAATGTGAAAAACATTAAAAGTGAAATACAAAATGGTTCTCTTGGTCCAAAGTATTAGAGTGCATTTTAGAAGTCAGCAATATTTCTAACACAAAACTTTTACCAGAGTTTTTATAAGCAGATAAATGAATAACAGTATAAAATAGATAAAACTATAGAATACTACACATGGATTAAAGTTTTAGATCCTTAACACTTTAGGAGAATGAGAGGTATTATACATAAACTAAATCATAAAAGAATAATTGATTTCATGTAGAAATCTTCTAGTCTTTGATCAGCATTAGATGAAATAGTACATTTCTTTTTTCTAAACCCCTAAAATGTAGGGGTTTTAACATGTTTTGTGAACCATTTATGAAGTCTTTGGATAGGCATTATACATAAATATCTAAAATTCTGTACTTATTTTTATGTGTGCACTATCTGTGTAGAAGAAAGATGTCTTTCATCAGATTTTCAGAGAAAATAAGAAGCCTAGATGGCTTCAAATTATAACTAGAATTTAATTAAAAAGAATTCAGCACAAAGTAAAAGCTACCTGAAAGAACACCAGAATAAAATAGACACGATATTAGAATAAATTATGGAACACTTTAGTTTCTATATAAACCTCATCTCTCAATGTTATAGAAGCCTCTCCTCTGGGACTGACCATACCACCCTGGTTTATTGCACTACCATAATTTTACTTCCCACCCTTCTGGCAGCCTATAGTATTTATTGCCTATCTAGTTCGGGTTTGTGTAATAGATGAGACTCAGGAGGGAAAGTTCCATCTTTTCTATTATCTTTTGTAAACTGCAATGTTGATCACTTATAAGATAGCAATAATTCAGTCAAAGTGTCATAAATATGTATGTGACATAGAAAGGTCTACATGGTACATTCAGACAGAAATAGCTTAGATGTACAATACCTATGTTGTAAGTTTGAAGTTAGAGACTTTGGATCTAGAGATCCTAATGAGCAAGGAATAAATTACTACCAACTATTACTATTTTCACTCTACACATCCTGACGGGTCCTCCAGTGGCTCAGAATAACAACTTCCACCTAAGTTAGAGAAAATATCGACAAATGAAGGTAAGGGCAATTAAATCCAGGTATATTTGGGCGCTCTGCCATGTGGATAGGAAAAATACCTGAGATACTAATTGGGTACACACTGCAACTAACCCAGAGGAGGAGGCTGACTTTGTTCACCAGCACATGCACATCATTCTAGAGAATATGCTAATGCATTGAGGGGAAGAAGAAAATAATTGATAACACTGGCCCTTTAGTCTCTTATGAATGTATATCTAGGAAGTGGAAAAGAGATTTCTGTCTTTTATTTATTTGTTCAATTTATTTGCTCTGACACCAAGGATACCAATATGGGGAACTTAATGCATTGTTCACGGAAGACAACATAAAGCATACTACGTTATTTTCCAGAAGAATAAATGGATTAAAATTATCACAAAAATTTTACTGTAAAGAACTTTCTGACTAAAATAATTTTTATACTAAAACTGTAGCTAAAAGTGATTATAAACATCGTTACTGAAAGTATATTTCTGAAATGAAGACTGATATCCATTTGTTGGGAATTATATAGACATAATTATATACACATTCAGCAATCAACAGACATTTCCTTGGATTCTCTATTAATCCTGAGAGTGTGTGTATATGTGTGTGTCCTCAGATATATACTCAACTATATTTAACTTCTCCATAAAGAACATGAACACATTAAGTAATTAATGCTTGTCAGTTACTCTGAGTGAATGCCGTTTGAAGCAAGTGCTATATCTGTGTTAAGTAATAATAATAATAATAAAGATAATGGGCTGTCCAATTATGTAGGTTATTTGCTAGCAGTTTTAAAACACACCATAGGTTTGCTAGGATGTAGATATTTATTTATTTGGCTTAAGAAGGAAGACAAGTATTCATCAATGTAAAAGAAAACTTTTTTTAATATGAGAAGCATGCTGATTTATGTAATGATTCTAAAATTGCCTAATACCTACAGCACAGTCAATCAAGCTGTAGTCAATATGCTAAAGAGTAAGAGAAGGGCCAAATCTTTGGCATTCCTTCTATTGGTTCTTTGAGGACTGGAAAAACTTGCACTTCATTCTCATCCAGGAAAGCCATCTTATTTCCCAGATCACTTGGTCTTTCACAGACTTTTCCATACTTATTATCAGATTGCTGTAACGATAAAACTCATTTTAGTCCATTCATTCAACATACTTCTGAAATACTATTGAAAGAAAGGAGGCTGGGTGTGGTGGCTCATGTCTATAATCCTAGCAGTTTGGGAGGTTGAGGTGGGCAGATCACCTGAGGTCAGCAGCTCCAAACCAGCCTGGTCAACATGGTGAAACCCCGTTGCTACTAAAAATATAAAAACTAGCCAGGCATGGTGGTGAACACATGTAATCCCAGTTCCTTGCGAGGCTGAGGCAGGAGAATTCCTTGAACCCAGGAGACAGAGGTTGTAGTGAGCTGACATGGTACCACTGCACTCCAGCCTCGGCGACAGAGTGAGACTCTGTCTCTTTAGTGGCCCAACACTGCTTACAGTGTAAAGTCAAACCTTCTGATTACAGCCACAAGATGTTCAACACCATTACCTCAGTTATGTGGAAAAGAGGATGTCACAAGTTTTTCTATATAATTTACCTCTGTTGCACCAAACTATTTAGTGTTCTCAGAATACTATGCTTCAATCCAGGATGATTTCTTCATTTTGGTGTTCCTGTGGCTCCTTAATGCTGTATATCACAACCGCTGTCATAGTGTTTAATTATAAAGATTATCCACTGCACAAGGACACTATATTACCTTATAAACATCATAGTAAATGTCTTGCTCTAACAAAATGATCAGATCATATCCCTTTATCTCATTTAGAAATGTCAAACTATCTTGATTAACAAGTTTATCAAAATCATATGAAGCAGAAGAGACACTTTTTCTGAAAATAGATGGTGGTGGGCAGAGCGAAAAAAAATTGTAGATGCTTTCGGGCTGGGTGCTATGGCTTATGCCTGTAATCCTAGCATTTTTGGGAGGCCAAGCTGAGAACATCTCTCGAAGCCAGGAGTTCGAGACCAGCCTGGCCAACATGGCAAAACCCTGTCTCTATTAAAAATACAAAAATTATCCGGGCGTGGTGATGAGTGCTTGTAGTCCCAGCTACTCGGGAGGCTGAGGCAGGAGAATTGCTTGAACCCAGGAGGCAGAGGTTTAAGTGAGCTGAGATTGCACCATTGAACTGCAGTCTGGGTAACACAGAGAGACTCTGTCTTTAAAAAAAAAAAAATAAGCAGATGCTTTCAGTAATTCTATCCTTTTACTTCCTGGTAGTCATAAATGCCCTTTCTGCAATTCATAAAATTTCAAAAATTCTCAGCCCAGCAATATGCAAGTGTCTCATTCATTCATAAGCAAAATCTCACTTATCCTTTCCTCCAGAGGGTGACTAGCTGAATCTTAGTTCATACATTGTTCTCTAAGTCAAGGTTTTCTGGGCAATCTGCAGACTAGTCTGTTTAGATATGACCTCAAGGTGCAAAAGGCCATAGATAAATAATATATTTAACCACCTCCACACACTGAATATACACTAATGAAGTAAAAACAGGATAATTATCACAAAAGCTCTGATTTACAAAGGGGAAGAAGGAGAAACAATGTATAAGGCATCTATGATACTTCCTAGACATGGTTTGCAAGGATTCCCTGCCAAGGAAGTGAAATGTTTCTTGATCAACCAAAGTCAGTTCTACTGATTCTCTTCACTGGAAAATTCACCCTTCCATCACTCTTCCTACTCTTATGTGGAAGAGACATTGAGCAGCTATGCTGCTTTACCAACTCACTTCCTGTGTAGGTAGTTTCAAGTTTCAAACTTTAGGAGTGAATAATCATGTGAATCCTTTCTTACTTACCTAGCTTGGGATTCTTCTGGTAATAAAGTACTTTTTAAAATCACAGTAGGATGCTGGCAAATTTGCATTCTCTCAACTCTCCAACCAAGTAACTAAAGATAGCAAATTTGTTAGAGCTGATTAATCTGGATCCTGCATCCTTGTGTTTTAGCTACAGACTTTGGTGTTCTTCCCCACTTTGGTCTTTAATAGCCTCCTTCTAGGCCTCTGCTTCCAAATTAATGAGCTTAGATAATGACGTAAGTATATTTTGTATTTTGCTACAAGACTAAATCATAGTGGGTGACTAAAGAGTGAGTGGCAATTCATTTGGTCCAGAAGATAACATAGTACAGGAAACTTTCACACAGAGCTAGGGAAACAAGCTTCCTCTGTTCCCAGTGGCATCTATGATTGTGTTTCTTGCTCCTCACTCTCTGCCTGAGGCAAAACATCTAGCTAGTACAGCTGTAGAGAAGAATGAAATCATGTCCTCTGAAGCATCATAGCTGGAACTGAGGGCCTTTATCCTAAGTGAAATGACTCAGAAACAGAAAATCAAAACTGCACATTCTCACCTACAGTTAGGAGCTATATAATGGGTACACATGAATATAAAAATAGAAATAATAGACATTTGGGACTTCAAAATGGGGGAAGTTGGAGAGGGTGAGGGCTGAAAAATTACCCATTAGGTAAATGTTCACTATTTGAGTGATTGGGTCACTAGAAGCCTAAATCTCGCCATTACAAATCTATTCATGTAACAAACATGCACAAGTGTCCTCTGAATGTAAAATAAAATAAAACAACAAAGAGAAAGAAAGAAAGAAAGAAAGAAAGAAAGAAAGAAAGAAAGAAAGAAAGAAAGAAAGAGAAAGAGATGAAAGAAAGAAAAAAGGAAAGAGAAGAAGGAAGGAAGGATGGATGGAAGGAAGAAAAGAAAGAAAGAAAAAGAAAGAAAGAAAGAAAGAAAGAAAGAAAGAAAGAAAGAAAGAAAGAAAGAAAGAAAGAAAGAAAGAAAGAAGAAAGAAAGAGA